>NC_050178.1:37100421-37107766 GCF_008315115.2 Sander lucioperca
AAAACTACATTCTCTAGGCCAATAGAACAATGCAGATAGAGAAAGTCATCAGAATAGATTGAGACGCACTGACTTTGGAAACATCTTGCGACCCTAACCCATCTTGCATTTATTTCACCTTTAGAATAAAATGAATAGATGAAATAAAATGTTAAATTAAAGCAGTTCGAAGAAACAAGCATTCACTGATGCCATTATAACCACTTCAAACTAAGTGGACCTTCTTCTGTATGTACAGACACCCACATGAGTACACATAGAAAATACTCCATGAGGAAAGTGAAATACAAGAAAACAGACATACATACAGACAAGCAAACAAGCATTCACTGTTTGAACTTGTGATGCCATTATAACCATTTCAAACTAAGTCAACCTGTGATCTCATGGGAAGTACTTCAGTTGAAATGTTTTTTCTTCCCCACGAGGGGAGCATAGCGCTCAAAACCAACATGAAAAACGGAGCTAGTAATGTTCACTCAGCGTTTGTTTTGTTGTTAAACTGTGTGTAAAATGAGCGGTGACGTTAAATCACCGGTTTCAGGTAACGCCACCGTCACCGTCTATTTGCTGGATGGTTTTAAGCTAACGGTAGGTAGCTAACATTAGCAGATAAGCCCATTGACAGCGACGTTATTGTTCATATTTCGGCACAATCAATGTTTCTGACCGTAGTAGTAGTGGTCATAGTGACTGAAAGTGTGATGTGAGATGCTAAAAAGAATCTACACGCCGTTTTCAGGTAACGTTACTTTTTGACGTTCAACACCCCCACCCCCCACTGCTGAAAACTATTCTAGAGGAAACACTGTCAACCATCACAGCATCTACATAGAGAGCTAGGAGTACATAGTAGATTTTATCAGAACTTGTTCAAATAAATTATTTAGGTAAAAGCAATGACACTTCCACACTGTTAAGAGAATGCACAAAACCACCTTTACACTGAGACCGCTAACACATGTCCTTCATCAATCTGAATAACCTATCCACTTCTACTGTCCCTATACAATAGTTTCTCACCAGCTGAGATGCCACCTGCCAACTGCTTGCCCTGGAGGAATGTTTGCGCTATACTCTTCATCTGTGTGATGCACCACTCAGGATCTCTGTTCATCTTTGTGGGATACAAACAACTTGAAAACAAAGAAGAGCTGCTGCTGGCTAACAGCGGTCTTTGGAATCGGCTTTGGCCTTCTGGAAGACTTGGAGTTAAGCTTTTCTTTGAGAAAAGAACAAAGAACGGCACTGAAGTCATTCTTAAAAAAGGAAGATGTGTTCGGAGTTTTGCTGACCGGTTACGGCAAAAGTTGAATCTATCAACTAGCTCCGCTACCTTCTTCGTTGCTCTGCCTGGTTGTAGCGTGCAGAGGGAATTAGAAAGACAACCGTTTATCGTTTGAGCCCTGCCAATGGTGAGTTCCCAGACCCAACATCTGGATGTGGGTCTGGCTTGTCAGGCTAAGATAGGCTATCACCAGATGCGGGGTAGGATATAATATCACACAAACTTTACAAGATCAACTTAAATAGACATAATAAAAATAAATTGACAACTCATAGTTTGCAAACAAAATTATTAAAAAAATAATACCTCGTAAAATGGCGATTAATACCTTTTAATGGCCTTAATTTGTACTAATTTGATTTACTACCTTTTAATACTTTTTAAAACCCCGCGGTCACCCTGATGTGGTACACACACATAGCAGAGCTTTCAAACTGTGGCTTTTTTGTCGACAACGCGAACGTTGTCAACATAACTCACTGGAAATCCAAAATACTTCCACACTTTCACACACTTCAGTGAAAGAGGAGGGGGCTCAAGTTGTGTCGATGGGTCTCCAGCATCTGCAGTTGCCATGCTATCTTCTGACTGGCTCTAGCTAACTTACAGGAGGTCGACTGACTCGCAGCACTTCAACACGTGTGTTTTTTTCCGCTTGACAAGCTGACCAGACGTGACATGGGGGCGTGGCAGTATCAACGATTCCATTTTTCTATTCGATATTCAAGATTGTGACTTAATTTCGATTGTTGTGAAATTGTGACACCCTTAATTGTTTCATACCTAATTTATTTTTATTTAAGTCCGCTTAGGCTGATCTATATTTGGAGTTAACTGGCGCTAACTGGAGCTAACCGCTAATCGAGCCTTCAGTCAATGTTCTCTCTGTGCTGTATCCATTAACTGGAACGTTATTTATGCACTAAAGCCCGAATAAAACCTGCCATTTTATTAAGTTTGCTGTAAAAGTTTTAAACTACAATCCAGCGTTGTTTGAATAACAGAAATCTGTTCAGATTCGACTCGCCCCGCTTCCCCAAAGTCCCCACGACGCTACCAGAATGCATTGCACGGCGCTCCCATAGAAATGAATGGGAAGCGGGAAAAAGACGCTGCCAATGGAGACACACCATCAGTCTTGTCATGTTTCTTGGTGTCATGGTTTGGTGAGATAGTGAAATGGTCCATTCAGCTGATTGGGGAGCCACAACTTAACCCAGCATCCCTGTACACCAGACAGTTACAGAGGATAGCTACATCTATCTTAAATGATGACTCCCAGCCTTTGTACAGTGATTTTAAGCTTCTTCCCTCCAGACAGAGGTTTTTAATCCCACGGTGCAGAACAAAGTGGTACAAAAGTAGCTTTGTTCCTGCTGCTATCACTGAGCTGAACAAGAGGTAGTGATATTTACACAAATATGATAGAAGCATTTTAATTGGATTGTAAACCTGCTTTTATCTTGACTTTATTTGAGAGATTATTTATTTCAGTGGTTCTCAACCTTTTTTGGTCCAGCACCCCCCCCCCGATCCATTATCCAGGTCCCTAACGCCCCCCCATTGTTATCAAAAATAATCAAAAAATCATATCATTGAATGACAAACGACATATGTATTAGTTTCCCAGGTATCAAAAAAGCCATGTGAATAGAAATTATATTTACAGGTGTTTAAAAAAAATGCAACCATTTGACATTCAGTTTAAATAACAGCAGCCAATCAGAACGACTAGATATGTAACATTCAAACTTTAATTAGGTATTACAAACACTAACAGTAGCCAATCAGAAACAGCTAGCAATTTAACATTCAGATCTATTTTTCATTCAAATCTAAATCTATAATGGAATTGTTCCAACAGAAAACAAGCTGGCACTTATCAAGGGGTAAAAGCAGAAGGAGATAAGTTCCCGACCTTTTAAAGTTAGTGAGAGCCCTTTGTTGATGCTGAGAAGAGTCTAGGTTTACTATCGCCTGTCTTGCGAGTAAATAGCAGAAAGAAACGTTTGGAGAAACACAACCCCACATCACGCTGCGTTTAGAGGAGGTGTGAGAGTCCCGTACAGTAAACAGTGACATCACTGCCTCTATCACTTCTACAAGAACGTTTTAAAACACCAAACACAAGCCCTGAACTGCCGGGAGTTTGGGGAACAGCTGACTGTTTGCCAAACAACAAAGCACAGTCGACGTCTCTCGCTCGTCTCTTTCTCCGTGAAATGAAGCTGCCTTCAGGTGCAGTAGGAAACATCGTGTTCTATATACGATCTGACGAAAAACTGTTACTGTGAAATATAAAGTCTACTTGTGCTACATTGGGGGGGTTAAAGAACACAACAGGATTTTTTTATCTGAATGCAGCTTCACGCTGAAGCACGGAGCTCATTTAAGATGATGCTCAGACGTCCCGTTTCCGTGAAGGCAGCGCGGAGCTGCGCCAAACAAAGCTGACAGAAGAACAGAAGAGAGGAAGAGTTCTGATCCCCGTCTGGTCCAGTCACAGTGACGTCAACTGGCAGCTTTTAATGGAGCAGACCACTGGTTCAGTAGTTTAAAGAGTAAACATGTATTGTTATTGGGAATCTTTGGTTTAAACTAGCTTTCAAACAAACGCCCCCCAGGGCACCTCAACGCCCCCCCTTTCCAAAATATTGCTCTCTCTCTCTCTCTCTCTCTCTCTCCTCGTCTCTCTCTCTCTCTCCTAATTGGTGGAACCTTGAGTATTTCTATTTGTATTAGATTAGAGTAGTAGTAGAGAACTTGTGTCAGTTCTTGGTGTGTTTTCTTAGTTGTGTGTCATGATGGATGTCATACTCTTGCTGCAGAACAAATCTACCTACAGTTACAAATAAAGTAACCTGAAAAATGATCAGTAAAGAGTTACATCACATACTTGTTGATGTAGAGATCAGTGACGGCATCAAAATCAGGACTCACCTTCTTCAGTTCCTTCACCTAAAAGAAAAAAAACAAAATATGTTAGAGTGCTTGTGGCAACACTGAGAAAAACTCCTGAACTTAGTTTCCTGTTGAGTGAACAGAATTTAGTTTTCACCATCTAAATGTGATTGGAGAAAAAGAAGTCAGTCTCAGATTTAACAAACAGTGTAGTTCAAATACAGTTTAAAGATCTGTCCAGTCTTAATGTGATCTATATCTAGTCAATTTCTGTCTGTATATAATCTGTAAATTTGACGGTTTGTGTTCTTGCAGTTTGTGTGAATACAGCACAACAACACTGACAACCCAGACGTTAGCTACAGCGAGCTAGGACTGGACACAATAGCTGGGTGTGTTTTAGTAACCGTTCATACTCAACTAAAAAAGGATTCCAAACTCCAGTTCTGTTATTTCCCTCCAGATCCTCTCATTCAGAACCTCAGTGAAGGTTTCACTCAGTTTGAAACATGTTCAACTACTGCAGATATCTTTATCAAAACTGAGGATACACAGTGGTAGTGACCGGTCTTGGTCACAGTAGTTTGGAGGGTGACGTAGACAATATATTCCATTCCACTCTAGTAATATGAAGAATTCTTTTTAGCTGGATAGCTATACCTTCTACCAACGTCAATGTATCATTAAAGATATCAAGATAAACTGATAGATGTACTGGATTACTTTTGGCACAGTAACTATTAGGTGTCGCCCACATGTTACCAATGACCTTAAAATACAATTACAAAGCACTGTCGTTATTTTGATTTATTTTATAAACTCTCTAGTCTATATCTAACTATAAATCAAGGTCCCTCTGAGTGAGTGTGTGTGTGTGTGTGTGTGTGTGTCCGTTGTCTTTTAAATATCTCATGAACTGTTCATCTGATCTACTTCACACGTGACTTCCTGGGTACCCAGTGAACTTGGGTTTTGAATTTGGAGCAGTTTGGACAGCGTCAGATATTAATAAACTGTGAATAAAACTTAACGGCCGCACAATAACGGTTGAGGGAGAAGAAAAAAAACGTTCGCCAGGGCGAGGCTGCCGCACCGCACTTGGGTCGGGGTTCCATATGGTTTTGGGCCGGGCCCAGTAGAGTCTGGTGAAATATGGTAGGTCATTTGTGGGGGAATTTTTACTTGACAAATAACAGACCTGGTCGATTCAGACGTGATTAAGATCACAGACAACCTCCGTAATGATCACCAATGACTAGAAGTCACCAGGTAATACTAACCCAGTGCTAATAGGGCTTAATACGCCGTGTTGTCACTTTGAGTCTAAAACCTAATGCTGTGTTTTCAGTTAGTTCTTCTTTTAATGAACCAACACTCTGCTGCAGTGAATGAAGTGTAAAGAACATGTTTATCATCTGGGACCCTCACTGCAGAGCAACAAGTCCTAATAACAAGTTTACTTTGTCCAGTAAAAACTTTATTTACCTCCATGGTATCACATTATTACCAGGAACCATCACTGGAGATATTCAGAGTTACAGTTTGGTCCCAGTTTTTAGTTTGAGTTCAGTTTCTAGTTACTAGTCTGAGTGTCATTATTCTGTTTATGTGATAAATGTGACTCAGCTGAAATACTGCAGTTTGCAACAACAATGAATAAATCCCTCTCTTTGTACTGAATTCCCACTAGGTGGCAGTATTAACTAGATAAATGGACATGGACTTACACTCTTATTAATCTGATTACAGCTCATACAGATTTCAGAGCCTCAGTATATTTTGGTAGAAACACTGTTACATTAATGTGTTACACCCTGTTTTAATTTTTCACTTGTGGAACAGAAATTCCATTCGTTACTTCCCGGCTGGACTACTGTAATTCTTTACTATCAGGCTGCTCAAATAAGTCCCTCAAGACCCTCCAGCTGATCCAGAATGCTGCAGCACGTGTTCTGACAAGAACTAACAAAAGAGATCACATTTCTCCTGTATTAGCTTCTCTGCATTGGCTTCCTGTAAAATCCAGGATTGAATTTAAAATCCTTCTCCTGACCTACAAAGCACTAAATGGTCAAGCACCATCATACATAGAAGAGCTCTTAGTACCGTATTGTCCCACTAGAGCACTGCGCTCCCAGAACTCAGAGCTACTTGTGGTTCCTAGAGTCTCTAAAAGTAGAATGGGAGCCAGAGCCTTCAGCTACCAGGCTCCTCTCCTGTGGAACCAGCTCCCAACTTGGGTTCGGGGGGCTGACACCGTCGCCACATTTAAGAATAAACTGAAAACCATCATCTTTGATAAAGCTTATAGTTAGGGAGTGAGGAGTTGCAGCATAGTAGAGTAGAGTAGAGGGAGGCAGGAAGTACAAGCCCGTTCCGGCAGGGGAGAGTACGAGCCCGGTCCAGGGCCCCTCTCTTTAGCCTGCCTCTCTTAGTTATGCTATTATAACTCTAGACTGCTGTGGGAAGCTCCTTCCAAGGACACAATGAGCCGCTCCCTCTTCTCTCTTTTCACTTGTCTCCTTTTGTGTGCATCTTAGTCCCAGAAATGCCTGTTACTAACCTAGCTCTGGGGAGTTTTCTCCCCGGAGTCCCTTTGCTTCTTCTTCACCCAGAACATCGCCTTGGAATTGGGTGGCACCTACACCGAGGTCCTGGGTGCAGCTGACGCTATGGACTTACTACACCCTGCTACGCTCTGCGATTCCCCACAGTGTCCGACTGCGTCCTGCCGCGTCCAACTGCATCCGCCCAGGCTGCTGTGCCACACTACACCCCGTAACGCCCTGCTGTACCCTACTATGACATGAACTACTACGACTACCATTGTGATCACTGTTTCACTATCTTTATTATGACTATTATTGCCACCATTCACCACTCCCCCAACTGGTGCCGTCAGACACCGCCTACCAAGAGTCTGGGTCTGTCCGAGGTTTCTTCCTAACAAAAAAGGGAGTTTTTCCTTGCCACTGTCGCAATAGCTACTGCTAATGCTTGCTCTTGAGGCAACCACTGTAATAGTTGGGGCTTCGTAAACTACAGAGTTTGGTCTAGACCTACTCTGTCTGTAAAGTGTCTCGAGATAACTCTTGTTATGATTTGATACTATAAATAAAATTGAATTGAATTGATAAAACATGCGATTAATCGCGA
>NC_050178.1:37112966-37150927 GCF_008315115.2 Sander lucioperca
AAAATTAAAACTAAATTGTCGTTATTGTGTGATTACTAAAATAGGCTCGTGGCACTCAGCCATAGCCTAACATTCAAGTCCAGTCTAGAACCACAACATGGATCGGTGGATGGCAACAGGTTCTCTGAAGAGAAAAGAAGCAGAGGTTACCAATAATGAAGAAATTGAGAATGAGTCGGAGGCATCTATGAGCCAGATTCCTCATGAAGAAACAAAGAAAAGGAGGGTGAAAAGAAAATACTACGAAAGCTACTTAACATTAGGACTCAGCTACACTGGCCCCGAAGATGAGCCGTGGCCCGTTTGTTGCTACGAGGCACTGGCTCACGAGAGCATGAAACCATAACATCTTCGCCGGCATCTGGAAACCAAGCATGGGGAATTTAAGTCCAATTAAGCCAGTCGAGTTTTTCAAAAGCAAGCTCCATGAATACAGCACAAGCAAGAAAGTAATGGAATCGACATCTACAGGTGGTGCTACTGCTAAAGCAGTGGAATGTCCCGAATCATAGAGAAAAAAGGGATGCCACATACACTCGGGGAGGAGGTGCTGCTGCCAGCAATTAAAGAGACTGTGGGTGTCATGCTGGGTGACAAAGCACGAAAGCAAATGGACTTGATTCCATTATCAGACAACACTGTGCAATTTGGGACCAAACGAACGGATCTTAAAACCTTTTGTTTGCCCTGTTCACCAGGTATGTATACCGGTGTTGTATATGGAAGTCAGGACAGGACTTCAGTCGGTCACCTGAGAGCAGAGGCCCTGTCTTCCCCCTACTGGCGTGGGGGTGTAACGGTTGGATTTGTACACTGAACTGAACCACTTGTTAGTTATAAGTGAAATGAAAGAAAAATCGTTCTATTGATAGATTCTTGTTTTAAGTATTTTCGCCTAATACAGTAAAAAAAACGAAATCAAGCACAAAAGTATTGTTTTTAACGAAATTGTTATCAGCCTAAAAATAAATATATTCTCTTGCTATGTTGTTTATCTTAGATTTTATCAGACCAATCATTTTTGAGTGAATCTAAATCAAATGACTGCAAACCTTTTATATGCTACTTCAAAAACTTAAATGGAGCTGGTATAAATAAACATTTTCAAAACCGCACTCAGAACAACCAAAAACAACCAAAAACAACCAAAAACAACCAAACGGGAACGTTGTGTGGAGGTACAGTGCAACCACAGGAGAACGTTCCCGTTGGTTGGTTCCATTAACGTTTAGGGAACGTTATAACCATGAGGGAACGTTCCCTAAACGTTAGTTTTTGGTCTGGTTCGCTTTAGGGAACCAGACACTAACGTTCCCCAACGTTCCCTAAACGTTCTGTGTTAGTGGGGCATCCACTGCCAACTGCCTGTAGCTTCTTCTTTTTTTTGATAAGCTAAAGTAGAAACCAAAATAGGACAAGTAGTGATGGAAGAAGTATTCAGATCCTTTACTTAAGTAAAAGTACTATTACAACACTGGTAAATGTAGGCTTTAAAGTAGTAAAAGTATCTCAATGTAGAAAAATCCTCACATTTTAGAAACTGGAAACGATCCAAACAGTTGTGTGTTTATTATGGGATACTGCCCAATCTCCCCATGTTACTTCCTGCCAGCTCTCCACTTTCTGGTCTGAGGTTTGATGTGAATTTTACAATATTATATTTATATTAAAGTTTATTTAGATAGGGACGGATACAAAAAAAACGACATAGATAAGCTTAAACAGTCCTCTGATGTATGTATCATAGTGTTTTTAGCTGAAGCTCATTCATGACACGTGTCCCTAGTAGGGCTTTTGGTTAAAAATAAAAATACAGATTAGCAGTATTAAAAATAAGAGAGAGATGAAATAAAATGGAATGAAATGAAAAAGGAAAGAAAGTATACAGAGAGAGCATAGTGTAAAAACTAAATATGAGAGTGTAGTGAATGTGACATACATAATTCACCTTATTTGTTAAGTGTGGTTCGACACACTGTTGATTATAAACGCAGCACTTTGTTCTTAGTATGGTTCTTCATACAGTGATAAACGTAAAACATATACATGTAATTATGACTGCTCAGGGATCGCGCCCCCTTTAAATGTTCTGAATGCGTGATGACGTTGGACCCTACGGGGTTTGTTGCTGGTGAACGCCTTTTTCCTGTGAGTTTGTTTTCCTGCAAAAAATGTAACGACACACGCATTTGTGTGCTCAAAGTGAGAAATTGTGTCAATTACTGCAATTTACTGCAATTTCCACACTGGTGACCCCGACGTTAGTCTGCTGGACGGATCCAGAGACACGACACGATCATGACCGCGAACGCTGTTACCCTCAAACTCCCAAAATTCTGGGACTCAGTAGCGGAGATAGCGTGGGTGCTTGGGTGCAGCCGGCCCAGGGAGGGCCCCGTGCCAATTAGGGGCCCCTCAAACGCCGCCGATCTTGCGTCACTTGACGAGAATGGGGCCCTCGCCAAGTGACACATTGCAGATTATTAGCTGAAAGAAGCTAATTACTGCACATGATCTCACGTTGTGATAATCCTGCTCTTCTTATCAAACATATATACAACAGTGCCATGTCAATTATATAGTGTGGTACTGATTGAGCGCACTTGGCCTGTTCAGCACCATCGCTGGCCATCAGCTGTCGCTGTCCGTGGTGCTGAAACATTTTTACTTGACTGGCAAATCACACCGTTTGGTCTGTTTGAATTCCTGCGCATGCCGTTCAGCCTTAAAAACGCAGCTCAATCTTTTCAACGCCTCATGGACTCTGTTTTGCGGGACATGTCTTTTTTTTGTGTACTTGGATGATATCCTGGTAGCAAGCACGTCCAAATCTCAGCACCTGGCGCACCTCCGCACCCTGTTTGAGCGGCTTAGCCAACATGGGCTAATTGTCAACCCCGCCAAGTGCCATTTCGGTCTCTCCACCATTGACTTCCTGGGACACAGAGTCACTAAGGACGGCACAGTCCCTCTTCCATCAAAGGTGGAGGCGGTCACACAGTTCCCACGCCCGCTCACTGTCAAATCCCTGCAGGAGTTCCTCGGCATGGTGAATTTTTACCACCGCTTCATCCCTCGAGCTGCTCAGCTCATTGCACGAGGCCTTGAAAGGTAAACCCAAGCACGCTGTTGACTGGACTGAGAGCAGGGACAAGGTTTTGCGCCATTAAGGCAGCCCTGGTGAACGCCACCATGCTGGCGCATCCTTCTCCTACGGCCTCCATCGCCATCACCTCGGACGCCTCAGACTATGCTGTCGGTGCTGTCTATGAGTAGTGGGTAGACGGGGCCTGGCAGCCGTTTGGCTTTCTTTAGCCGTCAGTTGTGCCCCAGTGAGCGGAAGTACAGCACTTTCGACAGGGAGTTGCTGGGTCTCTACCTCGCCATCAGACACTTTCGTTCCATGCTGGAAGGTAGACACTTCACTGCTTTTGTGGACCACAAGCCGCTGACTTTTGCCATGGCCAAGGTGGCTGAGCCGTGGTCCGCCCGCCAGCAACGTCATCTGTCCTACATTTCAGAGTTCACTATGGACTTGCAGCAAGTTGCCGGTAAGAACAACCACGTGGCGGACTGCCTGTCACGGGCTGTGGCAGGGGCAGTCCATCTTAGTTTGGATTACAACCGCATGGCAACGGATCAGGCCGTAGACCCGGACGTGCAACTCCTGAGGACCTCAACTACAGGGCTGCAGATTGAGGACTGGTTTTTGGCGATGTCGGCACCACACTCCTGTGTGACTTCTCCTCGGCCACTCGTTCCCACGGGATGGAGGCGGCAAGTTTTTGATGCCATCCATGGTCTCTCCCACCCAGGTTTGAAAGCGTCACAGAGACTGTTTGCAGCAAAGTTTGTTTGGCATGGCCTCAAGAAGGACGTTAGGGACTGGGCTAACACCTGGGTTGAGTGCCAACGGGCCAAAGTACACCGCCACACTAAAGCCCCGTTAGAGCTGTTCCCGGTTCCAGAGAGGCGTTTTGACCATGTAAACGTGGATCTGGTCGGTCCCCTGCTCCTCTCATGGTTTCACATACCTTTTAACCATGGTTGACAGGACCACCTGCTGGCCTGAGGCTGTGCCACTGATGTCATTGGCGTTTATCGGCACCTGGGTTGCCCGCTTCGGGACTTCTTCGGACATGTCCTCTGACCGGGGTGCGCAGTTCACGTCTGAGCTGTGGAACGCTTTCGCACAGAACCTCGGGGTGAAACTCCACTGCATGACCGCATGTCACCCGCAGGCTAACGGGCTCTGTGCCGCTCTACCGGTGACAAAAATCCACTGTCAAGTCAGACAGTTTCCAGACGATTCCAGCAGCCTTCAGGCTGAACAGGAAGTGACAGAAACCCTGTGGTCCGATTCCGATTTAATAAAATGTTATCAGACCCATATATCAGCTCCTACACAGTCTCCAGTTGTTTTAATTATGACAGAGTAGCTGTTAAAATGCTCTACATGTGATCTGTTGCTGATTATAATTAACAACACACTGTAGATGATCCATAATCTGAACAGATTTAGTCTCTCTGACTTCTAAACGTCACTATCAGCCTCACAACATGTGTTCTGTACAGAATAAGCCTTTAAATCAAACAAATAGCAGTTAAAATCCCTCCAATTCAAAATCAATAAAAAGTTTATATAAAACGTCATCATGTTGAGTCGATTCTGAATCAGTCAGCTGTTAGATCAGCTGAGAGGCTGGCGTTTCCCAGCATGCCCTGAGTCCGCCTGGGTCTTTCAGTCGGTGGAGAGCAACTGCGGCGCTTGGCTCTAAAAACTGCGGCTGCCATGATCTTGTGAGGTTATCATTGCCCACGTGTGCATGACGTCAGAGCAAGTCGGGATCAAGTCGGACACAAATCTAACCAGCATGCATTGTGCGGCGTTCGCCGGTGATCCATTCTGCGCAGATCTGGCTCATCTCGAACGAGCCTAATATCTTCTCCAGCAGGAACACAAGCATGTAGTCCGCCATTGTTGTTGTTGTTATGAGACGTCAACGCGGGATAAGAGGCTTCACCGTCCAAAACGAAGACGCAAGGCTGGCATTTTTTAATTTTTTCACCCTGGGACCAGGTTTCAACAAAGTGCATCTTCAGGCAGTGCGTTTACAGGATTAATTTCGATGATCGGCCCAAACGATGCAATACAAGCGTTTCCGTGTGGATGGCCCCTCAATTCCAACCAACAGCTGAGACAATCAACTCAGCTGGCACTGCTCTCCTGCTCTATCCACACACCTGTCTCCACTGCAGCTGATTGCAGGCCACGCCCACCTCCACAGGTTATAAACTCAGGATCAAAATCTGAAATATATCCTGAAAAACTAAAATGGGCAATATGTGGCTGGAGGGCAGTGCAAAGGATTTTCTAAATTCAATGTGCAAAAGAAGGCCAAAATAACAAGATTTTTTTTTTTGTTATAGCTTATGTTTGTATGTTTATCACAAAAAAACTTCCATATGTCTGTCTTAACTTAATTACTCTGCATGTGAACATACTGATTAATACATGATTTTATCTTTCAGGGCCAGCAGTCATCACAGTGGAAGGAGGGACTGATGTAATGTTACCCTGTTCTCTCAGCACCAAGGAGAACATTGAGTCTAAACTGTTTGACTGGAAGAAAGTTGCTCAGAAAGATGATGGTCTGAAGGAGGTGTTCCTGTATGACGCAGGCATTCATTACAACAACGGTCTAGATGGTCAGAGTGAAGAGTTCAAAGGTCGAGTCTCTCATTTTCCAGATGAACTGAAACACGGCAACGCCTCCATAATCATCAGAAATACAAAGATATCTGACAGTGGAGAATACACCTGTGATTTTCCTCGTCTTCAGCCACCTCAAATATTCCACATTAAGCTTGTTGTTGGTGAGTATGTTCATTATGTCTGCTCTTTTTTTTTTTTTAAACATTTAAATATGTCTGTGTATATTGTTAGGTGTTTGCTTCGGCCCAGAACGCAGAGATTACACACAGACACAGTAGAGCAGTTTAAAAAGGTTTAATGGAGCTACGGGTACTCAGAGAAACACAGACGATGGTTTCAAAGCCGGGAAACTCCTGACTGGTCCAAGGAGGAGGCGAGCCGACATGGAGGGATCCAGGTAGTTTCCGGACACGAGAGGAGACAGGCTGAGGCGAGATCACTGGTGGGTTCCTGAAGTGGAGACGGAGGCTGACAGGTGAGACTGGGAGCATGCAGACGCCGTGGAGATTGCAGCAGGGCTGAGCGAAAACTAGGAGAGAGACACAGGGTAAGTTTCAGCAGGGAATCAAAAGGCAAAACTAGAATACTTCAGGGCTTAGGGCCAAGTTACCACAAGGGTTGTAGTTAACGAACTGGCGCCGACAGGAAGATCAGCCCGGGTTAAATATTGCTGGTGATTGTGGATGATGAGCTGCAGCTGCGGAGATCGGCTGAGCAGAGTTGAAGCGGCCACACCCCTTGACCTACATCTCGGACCACGCCTCCAGCACTCCACACAGAAACAAACACAGACAAAACACAAACACAAACAGACACACAGGGAAAGGACATCCCAGACAGGACAGAGAGAGAGCTGCCCGTAACATATATGTATGTGATCACAGGCCTGATATGATTCAAAACACGTTAAATCTGGGGATCATACTGTGACATTTATACGCCAACATATTTTATTTCTTTGTAACTGTTTTTCAAGTTGATAATACTTCTCAAGCACTAACTAATGTTCTGTTTAGCCTGTTCTCTTAGGGCTCATTTTGATCATGCATATTTCTGTCTCTTAATACTGAAACATTTTAATCTGTATAATACCAGGACCGTGTGTGTGTGTGTGTGTGTGACAAGCATAGTGTGCGCGCGCTGTGCATAAGCTTAAGCGCATTTTACTAATTTGCTGTTAAAATAACAATGAAATGCTGAACTATTGACTTTAGACCAGGTTTTTGTTGGTCACTGGTGCGATCACTTCCCACTGCCTCAAGATAGCAATAACCCAGGATGCACCTGAACACACCTCCCTGTAGGACCAGCACGCCCATGGGTGCACAGATGGGCGCAGGTGCATTTGCTATTTAAACGATGCGGGCGCTGGACGAGAAATTGACAACTGCGTCGGTCTTAAACTAGCAAAGACACTTGCGTTGGGCTTTTCGCTACACTGCACAGGGTTTAAAATAGGGCCCATAGTATCAAAACACAAGTTATTCCATATTACACCATAGAGAAAATAATGCCCAGAACTTGTTTTCTTCACTTCATCACAGTACAGTCTGAAGGTCAGCTCTGATTCTGAGATTCTTTTCTCTACAGTTAGTTTCTTCTTTCCAGTTGAGATGAAAACACGCAGAAAACAAAGTCTGTAGTGTTTTCTGCTCTAATTCCCAAAATACTTTGGGAATGAAAAGGTTTCTGATTCTTACACACAGCTGAGATCGTTGTTAGAAATATTAACACAAACTAACTACTACATGTAACTGTGGAGTAGCTGATTGTTCTCTACAGAAAACACTACATAAGACATGTTAAATACAGTTAAGTTATATGTTACTAAATAATTTAATATTTCTTAAAGTTATGTCAATAATAATGTTACACTTAATGGCCAAGTTATTAAGTCTGTTAAGCAGCATATTACCGCTCGCTCTAAACAGCATGAATACATATTACTCTTAAACTAAATTATTTTGCATACAGCATCTAGAAAGACAAACAAAGCAGAACTTTCTGTACTTTTACATCGTGTTACTAACTTAGTTTAATATTTCACCTGATCCATTAAAACTGATTTCTTGTAAGTTTTGCTGCAGCTCGTGATGCTGAAATAATTTCCATGTTTGTATTGTTGATGTTCTTCTCTGATTGGACGCAGCTACAGATGAAACTAATTATAAGTTCTTTTATTAATTTAGTAAAACTTCACACAAAGTAAAAGATTTGTAAACAGCTGTTACAACTTCATCCTGAGGATCAACATGAAAACACCTCATAAGGGTGATTTAGTGACTGAAGTCAAAGAATCAGAGACATTTCTGTTCCACAAGTGAAAAATTAAAACGGGGTAGAACACATTAATGTTGTGTTTCTACCAAAATATACTGAGGCTCTGAAATCTGTTAATCTGTAATCAGATAGATTAATAAGACTGTAAGTCCATGTCCATTTATCTAGCGCCCTTTATATAGAGTGTGGCCAACTAGGGAATTGAATGTTCTGAGCTATCCCGTTATGCGATTGGTTCCGAGGTGGTCACGTGTTTCGTGGACTCAATGTTGGATACCAACATTCATCTGATTCCCATTGACACAGTGCAGGGAATAGTGGAAAAATGTAATAAATTATTTTAAAAATGACATAAATCACTGAAAAAAATGCCCAACTGTTGTGTGTTTGGCTGCAATGAAAGACAGGGAAGCGGCAAAAGATTTCACAAGTCCCCCTGTGAACCAAAAAGGCAAAAAGTATGGGAGCTGTTCATTATTGTGTGAGGTAAATGTCAATTTCTCTCTTCGATATGATAACAAATTACATAGGACAAATATAGTAATACCATCGTTAATGTGTACCATGCTATCAAAAAAGTTCTACCACTGCTTTAGAAATGAGTGAAGTTTGAAGTTAGCCTTATGCTAGCATTAGCTTTTTCGCTAGCACTCCATGTACCTAAATGCTTGTGATCTTGCCATAGTCATATGGCTTTTGGTCTCGACCGAGTCCAGGTGTCTTTATTATGTTCATAATAATATTGGAGGGAAAGTGAAACACACCTTGGGCGGGGATTTTGTTCGGCTTTTCACAAGTTTAGACAGTTAGCTAACGCTACGCCGATGTTTGGTAACATTAGCGCAACAGCGTTAGCCTAGCCTGCTAGGTAAATATTACGACTGGCTTCGGAGTTTCCTATATCTGCGTCCATGTTGTCAACGTAAGACCGGTGGCCTTAGTGCTCCTTTTGTACCATCATTTTATTGAATGAAAAGCTTCGCTCCTACGAGATGGGTGGGTTGTTGTTACGTTACACACAAAGCTAGCTATAGTTAGCATGTACGTATGCTAGCGGACATTAGAAAGGTAAACACTGCTCAGAGATTTATTAGGCGACTGCTCACTCACTACAATGGGCAATTTATTGATTTATTGCAAGATAGCATATTCGCCCCATAGGGTAGAGTCACTCTACAGTGTAACCCTATGGGGCGAATATGCTATCTTGAAATAAATCGCTTATTTTCACCATAAACAGGCATATACATGTTATTATCAACGTTTGTCAATATGTAAAAGGCCCTTACGGAAATATTCCAGTGTATATTTACCTTCTATATCGTAAATGGGCCTCAAAAAAATGCCCATTGTAGTGAATGACCACGTCGCCTAATAAGTCTCTAAGCAGTGTTTACCTTTCTGATGTCCGCTAGCACACATCAGACTGACCCTTGTCGTCTTGCTTGAATCCAAAATACTTTCACACCACCGAATGTGAGCCTTTTTTCGGAACGAGTTCAGTTTGAGACTGAGTGGTTGGCTGATTCTCGTCACTAGTACCTGGGTTTTCATCAATATCCATTGGTTTATTTCCGAACTTCCGCGCTCACTCGACGAGAGAAACACGTAACTAAAAAGCACTTTGTCATTGGCTGAGGGTGAAGCCCTGAACTGATGAGTGAAACATGTGACTAAAAGGCGCTTGTCACTGAGGGGTGAAGACCTGAACTGTGTGAGAGATGTCCTTTTTTTTTTTTAAATCAAAGTAATTTAAAAATTAAATCGTGAACAGGATGAATTGAGATCGCGATTTTATAACGATTTATCGTGCAGGCCTAAATGTTAAGACTTGTACATGGTCTTTGTCATATAATGTGCCCATGTAAATGTGGCTGTATACCTTTAAGGGCATTCTGTTACGTCCCTACACACATGGCGCCTGTAACATAAGACTCACGCAGTTGTGGAGAGTTAAGTTTTAGCACCTGCCTGTATGTTACCTGCACGTTTGCTTAATACAAAGGATTCTTTGAAGTCTAAGACTCGTGTGGACATTTGAATTCTTTACATGGTGTCAGAAGCGTTTGACGGACACATTGCTTCTTCGAAAAGATGGCCAAGTTTCATCCTCCGGAAAGTTTCGCTTTTGATCGTCCAAATGAATGGGCTGACTGGAAACAACGTTTCCTGCGATTTCGGTTGGCCACTAAACTGAGTAAAGAGGATGGGGAAGTGCAGGTCAGTTCGCTGATTTATGCCATGGGGCCTGAGGCTGAAAATTTTTTCAAGTCTTTCACCTTTGAGACGGAGGGGGACGAGAAGAAGCTTGACGCTGTGTTGGGAAAATACGACGCATACTTCTACCCTAAACGCAACGTGATTCACGAGCGCGCCTGTTTTCATCAGAGATTGCAGCGGCCCGGTGAGAAAGCTGAAATGTTTATCAGAGTCCTGTATGAGTTATCAGAACACTGTGACTTCGGTGTCAACAAAGACGAACACATCCGTGACCGCATTGTGGTGGGCATTTTGGACAAAGAACTGTCACGTAAATTGCAGCTAATGGCTGATCTTACACTTGCCCAAACCATTACAACTGTTCGCCAGTCCGAGGAGGTTGCACTCCAAGTTCACCTGCAGGGTGAGTAACACGCAGCGGTAGAGGATTAGGCAGAGGAAAGCCCAAGTGGAAACCTAAAAAGAGAGAAAATGATCAAGGAGACTCAAAATGTGGAAAATGTGGGAAATTGAAACAGAGATCCGGAAAGGTGCCCAGCCATGAACTCTACATGCAACAAGTGTAAGAAGGTGGGTCACTGGGAAAAGAAATGTTACAGTAAATCAGTCGGAGAAGTGACAGAAACTGTTTCACAGACACCATACTTCCTGGGTGCAGTCACCAATGAAAACAGAAGTGATGAACAATGGACAATACAGTTTACAATTGGAACAACACCGGTCAAATTCAAAATTGACACGGGTGCAGATGTAAGCATTATGGGAGAAGAGACATTCAAGAAATTAGTTCCCAACAAGAAATTGGAGTCATCTAATGTCGCACTGTGCAGCCCAGGTGGTCAGTTGGACTGTTTAGGAAAGTTTCAAGCCAGCACAGAATATAAAGGAAAGCCATACTCTTTTCCAGTATATGTCATCTAAACTCACTGGAGCAACCATGTTCACGTCACTGGATGCTGCCTCTGGGTTTTGGCAGATACCTCTACACCCAGAAAGCACCAAGTTAACCACCTTTATAACACCCTTTGGGAAATATGCGTTTAAAAGACTCCCATTCGGAATCACAAGTGCTCCGGAAATCTTCCAACGAAAAATGGCCGAGACCCTCAACGGCCTGGAAGGCGTGGCTATCTTCATGGATGATGTCCTTGTGTATGGAGATACTCCAGAGCAGCACGACCAGCGTCTCAGCAAGGTGCTGGAAAGGATCGAGTCAGCCGGCCTGAAGCTAAACAAAGAAAAATGTAAGTTCAGGCAGGACCAGCTTCACTTCTTGGGCCAAGTCATTGACAAATCAGGTGTGAGACCTGACCCTGACAAAGTCGAGGCAATCCGCGAGCTCCCACCACCACAGAACGTGCAAGACCTAAAGCGTATTCTGGGCATGTTTAATTACTTAGGAAAATACATTCCCAACTTGTCTACAGTGGGTCAGCCACTTTATGACTTGTTAAAGTCCAAGTCAGTATGGACGTGGGACCATTCTCAGCAGGAGGCATTCCAGCAGATTAAAGACATCCTGTCCACTTCTCCAGTCCTGAAGTTCTACGATGTGAACCGCCCTACTGCTCTCTCACCCAACGCCAGCAGTTATGGCATAGGCGGAGTACTACTGCAGCTGCATGAAGGGGAATGGAAACCTGTGGCGTACTGCTCACGTCGTCTGTCTGATGCCGAGACCAGATATGCACAGATTGAGAAGGAGTGTTTGGCGAGTGTCTGGGCCTGTGAGAGATTTGAAAAGTACCTGTGTGGCCTTGAGAGCTTCAAATTGGTCACCTACCACAAACCTCTGGTTCCACTCATGAATCAGAAAGACCTGGACAGTGTGCTAATGCGGTGCCAAAGGTTACTCATGAGACTTATGAGAGATGGCCGAATATGCACCAGGGAAGACCTTAACAGTGGCCGACACACTCTCACGGAGTCCACTACAGTGCCTGGAAAAGGAGACTGACACTCACTCTGACGTAGCATGCTACATAGCAGCCGTTGTTGACGCCATGACTGCAACTCCACGTAGGCTTGAGGCCATAAAGACAGCTACAGCAGCAGACTGTAACCTACAATTGGTGTTGCAGTACATAAAGTCAGGGTGGCCAGAGTACATAGGCCATGTTCCAGCAGCAATCAGGGAGTATTTTCCCATGAAAGCTGAATTATCTGAATGCAATGGGA
Source organism: Sander lucioperca (assembly GCF_008315115.2). Lineage (NCBI taxonomy): Eukaryota > Metazoa > Chordata > Actinopteri > Perciformes > Percidae > Sander > Sander lucioperca. The sequence continues at coordinate 37,125,361 of NC_050178.1, forward strand.
TCGTCATCAGAGGCAGCCGTATGGTGATTCCAGATGTGCTGAGGACAGACATCCTGAACAGAATACACGATGGACACCAGGGTTTGACAAAGTGTAGAGAGCGAGCCCATGCGTCTGTATGGTGGCCCAGCATCTCATCAGAAATCCATCAAAAAGTCCAGTCCTGTCAGGTGTGCCGTGAGATGAAACCCAGCCAGAGACTTGCTATGGACCTGTGCGATCATGACAAACACACTTACCTTGTCATGTCAGACTATTTTTCCGGGTTTCTGGAAATACTTCACCTGCCGACAACCACTGCCTCGCAGGTAATCTTGAAGTTGAAGGCAGTGTTTGCCAGTGTAATGCACAGTTATGTTTGATGAGTTAAGTCAACTGATACTAGTGCCTTACTGTTTAATCAAATGCAGTACCTTTCAAATGTTCAGTTATAGGAACAGTCAGGATATCTTGTTTATCCTCAGAGAAAGAAACAAAACTTAAAAGGGGAGATGTCATATAATGTTCCCATGTAAATGTGGCTGTATACCTTTTTAAGGGCATTCTGTTACGTCCCTACGCACAGTAACGCCTGTAACGTAAGACTCACGTAGTTGTGGAGAGTTAAGTTATAACACCTGCCTGTATGTTACCTGCACGTTTGCTTAATACAAAGGATTCTTTGAAGTCTAAGACTCGTGTGGACATTTGAATTCTTTACAGTCTTTACTGTAAATGTGTTTCTGTTATGATATGAGCCAGGAACAGTGTTTGCAGTTGTAAATAGTTACCAAAAGTTTGGTTGAAGAGAAGTTAAATGTGTGTGACAAATCATGACCTATCAACGGATGCAGGGATGTGTAACGATGGCTTATGTTGTGTTTTTTTAGTCTATTTCTAATTTATTGCTTCTTCTTAAACACACCCTCGCTCCCCACTGCTGCAGCCTAAGCGCACTACACACATTCAGTTTTTTTCATTTTTTCCACAATGCCTGATTTGGATATTGGATATTATAGTGCATCTCAAGTACAGCTGCACTCGGCACCTCAACTGCGCCAAACGGAAGTTTCACTATGGCGCAAGGCTTTTTGACTGAAATCTTTGAGGCTAAAATGAACCGAACAATACATACATGCCCTGAACCGTGACTAGCAGCCTGAATGGTTCCATCCCTATACACTGTTTGAAAAAAAGAAAGAACAGCTAGTCAAATATTCATATTGAACAGCCAAATCTGATTTGACTAACAAAATTCTGAGTCGATTACAGTCGTGAGCAATTACATGTATACTTGTGCACTAGTGTGTCTTCGTCAGTCTGCAACTACACCATCAAACGTTGGATTTGATCTCACTGTGCTTTACGCTGGGTTTTCACAGGCAGCTTCAATAACGGAAGAACAGAGCAGTTCAGTTCATTTTGAATTCAGTTGACTCTAATCAACTTTGGCGAATGTTAGCTGAGTTGCATTTGAATAAAGCTCCCTGTGAAAAAACCCCCAGGACCTATACACATACATTAATGGAGAGGAAATGTCAGAGCAAAGGAGCTGCCCATGGACATGTACCCCAAGCAGTTAGGGGTCCGGTGCCTTGTTTAGGAGGTGAACTGGCTCCTCTCGAGATACCAGTCCACACTCTGTACTTGGTCCATACAGGGACTTGAACCAGTGACCCTCCAACGCCAAGTCCCCACAGACTGAGCTACTGTCCCTCAAAGATAAAGATCACATTAAGCTTCACATAAAGTGCTGGACAGATCTTTAAACTGCATTTGAACTACACTGTTTGTTAAATCTGAGACTGACTTCTTTTTCTCCAATCACATTTAGATGGTGAAAACCAAATTCTGTTCACTCAACAGGAAACAAAGTTCAGGTGTTTTTCTCAGTGTTGCCTCTCTGCCAAGATGATGAATGATATTTCACAAGCACTCTAACATATTTTGTTTTTTTCTTTTAGGTGAAGGACCAGAGATAACCTCAGGTGAGTCTGTATTTTGATGCCGTCACTGATCTCTACATCAACAAGTATGTGATGTAACTCTTTACTGATCATTTTTCAGGTTAATTTATTTGTACCTGTAGGTAGATTTTTTCTGCAGCAAGAGTATGACATCCATCATGACCCACAACTACGAAAACACACCAAGAACTGACACAAGTTCTCTACTACTACTCTAATCTAATACAAATAGAAATACTCAAGGTTCCACCAATTAGGACATAAGCGATCGCGCACGAGAGAGAGAGAGAAAAAAACAAATAAATAAATAAAAATAAATCAAATAAATAATCTCTCAAATAAAGTCAAGATAAAAGCATGTTTACAATCCAATTAAAATGCTTCTATCATATTTGTGTAAATATCACTACCTCTTGTTGAGCTCAGTGATAGCAGCAGGAACAAAGCTACTTTTGTACCACTTTGTTCTGCACCGTGGGATTAAAAACCTCTGTCTGGAGGGAAGAAGCTTAAAATCCCTGTACAAAGGCTGGGAGTCATCATTTAAGATAGATGTAGCTATCCTCTGTAACTGTCTGGTGTACAGGGATGCTGGGTTAAGTTGTGGCTCTCCAATCAGCTGACTGGACCATTTCACTATCTGGTTTAAGGATTCCTCTCACCAAACCATGACACCAAGGAAAACGACAAGACTGATGATGTGTCTCCATTGTCAGCGTCTTTTTCCCGCTTCTCATTCATTTCTATGGGAGCGCAGTGCACTGCATTCTGGTAGGGCGGGGACTTTGGAGAAGCGGGGCGTCGAGTTGCCCTCTCCTCATTTGCATAAAGTTGAATCCAACCAACTTTATGCCAATGAGGAGCGGCCGGCTCAGCTCGCCGTCACTCCAAAGCTGACAAAAATCATTTAAGCTGACCTTTGTTGATCTGAAATGAAGCCTATTTCTCACTTAAAATGTTTTCAGAAACATGTTTTGGTGAACTATTTTGGTTAACTTACTGTACTGTACTGTAATGGCCAGTATGTACTGTATTTTCTTTATTCATTGAAGCCTCTATGTTTACAGGCTTGTGGTGATGCGCAATGTGCTGTAGGTGCCAAAAGAAAATCTGTTTGGTACTGCCAATTTGTTTTGTTTTGTCATGGTTCATGTGTGCAATAAACATTACACTTCGTGAGAAAAGAATCGTGGCAGAGAATTGTGATATCAATTCTAGGCTAAAATATCGTGATTCATATTTTTCCGCGAATCGTGCAGGCCTAATGGACACCCACCTTGACTCAGTAAAAGCCTGATAAAACATGGTCATTATGGTTCGATCAATATTAAAATATGAGATTTTATTTAAACAATGCAAGCACTGTTGACCCTTTTTGCACACAGCTTCACAGTTCCTCCACAACGCTGCGGAGGAGGGTCTGGCTAGTCCACACAGCATTACGGGATAAGAGAAAAACAACCTCTGGTTTATTGGCATTTCTTTAAACCAATCACATCGTCTTGGGCGGCGCTAAGCGCTGCACGGAGCCCCGGTGCTGCTGCAAAATAGCCTCGGGAAGGAACTTGTTTTGGTGGAACGTGTACGTTTAAAAAGTTGTTTTAGTCAGACAACAGAAAACTCAGATTTACCCTGCAGAGATCTGAGGAGTAGTTAACCCTAGTCCTCATAAATCCACCGGAGTTTAGAATTCCAACACAAAGGAAGCATTAGGTAACGGAAATCCGGTCGGAAAACAAAGGATATACGGCGGAATCCCAGAAGTGGAAGGTCGGGGCTATAGACTACATAGACCCTAACTATCTGTGTCATATTAGTTAGAAAGTCAAGGATCCAACCCATCAGAGTATTACTTAAATCAAACTGTTTCAAAGGCCTTGTGGTTAAAACATGGGGTTGGATCGTGTTAAAAGAGGAGGTCAAATCCATAAATAAAAGTCTTGCATAAGTCCCTTTACCATCCAGGTGTCTTAAAAGCCCGTTAAGCAGAGTAACTGTAGCATCCTCCAGCCCTCTGTGAGGCCTGTATGCAAACTGCCTCAAGATCTCAGACCTGACCTGTTTCTCTAAAATAATTATTAAAATGGAGGTCAGAGCAGTGATTCCCACAGGTTGAGAATTTAGTTGTGGTGGTGGGTGGCGCGGGATGTGACGGCTGGGTTCAGCAATAAACTTGTCAAACAAAGAAACAAAAAAATGACAACATGACAAGATAATTTAGAAAGAAACAACTTTTTTACATATTAAACAAACCAGATAAAATATGATACCAGGGCTCCAGACTAACTTTTTTCATTAGGAGCACAGTGGCCCCCAACTGAAAATTTTAGTGGCGCAACCAGAAAATTTAGGGGCACACACCGTAAATCAACATGCTAACCAAATATTCACATTTCTACTAATTTCCAATGTGTTACTAATAAATACTTTGATAATAGATGCAGAGATTACAATGTGCTGTTTCAAATTCAGTGTCACTTTTGAAGATGCAACATAAGGTTAATCAACAGCACCATCGTAAAAAAAAAAAAAAAAATTTAAAAAAATATGTGGTTTTATATATATATATATATATATATATATACCAGCTCTAGTCTACAATTACAATGAATTGAAGTTAAAATTAAACATGCATTGTTTAGGCTACTACTGAACAGATATTGGTACCGATACCTGAAATTCGGTTCCGTTACCCAACGGTACCTTTTGACAGTCTCTAAGAAACTCGTTTCCACGCCTGTGGCTGAGGTAATCATATCACAACTCTGCAGACAGTTTTCCTGCGGTGTACTGTGAGTTTCGACAACATCGTATGTTCACATCATCGTTGTTCAGGTTGTTCAACACTTGACTCGAGGAACGACCTCCCAGAGCCGTCACCCTCGGAGACAGACGAGGGACAAACTGTCTCTTCCTCTGCCATCAAAGTTGGTGTGTTTGTGTGTGTGTGTGTGTGCTGGGTAGTGTGTGTGTGTGTGTGTTTTGTCCGAAGGAAACTGGGGTGTTGACAATGAGTTTAAAATAAATTCCTGAGGAAACTTATTCTATTTCCTCACACATACACACAGGTTGTGGCACTATCTTTGTGGGGACCCGTCATTGACATAATACATTCCCTAGCCCCTTACCCTACCTAACCATCACAACTAATGCCTAACCTTACCCTTACCCTCACCCTACCATACCTAATTCTAACCCTAACCCTAAACCAAGTCTTAACCCTCAACAGCCCTTTAAACTGTGGGGTCCAGCATTTTGAGGCCCCACAAGGCTGTCGGGACCCCAAAAGTATAAGGACTTCCGTTTTTGGACCCCACGAATATAGTTAAACAAGCCCACACATCATACACACCCACACACACACACACACTGTGTTTACGGCGTTTTATGGGAGTTTCTAGGTTCAGATTTAGGTCATCTGCAGGTCACAGGGGATGGTGGTTATGTTTACGCTCTGTTGTTATTGTACATACTACCTCTAACTGTGTATATGTCATATTTCTGCAATAAAATATCTATCTAGGGTTCTCCGACAGTATAACACTGTATGTCTAATGCTAAATGTATGATGTAGAAAACTAACGCACACCAAGGGCTGTCGGAAGTTGAATTTAAAATAAAACATCAGATTTTCTAAACTACATGTGTGTGTGTGTGTGTGTGCAGAAATCTTAATGTGTAAAGTACTACTAACTAAAGCTGTCAGGTGAATGTAGTGGAGTAAAAAGTACAATATTTCTCCTCGAAATGGTAGCGGAGTAGAAGTAGAAAGTGGCATTAAAAAGAAACACTAAAGTAATGTACCTCAACATTTGGACTTTACTCCAATACAGTGCTTGAGTAAATGTACTTAGTTACTTTCCGCTACTGACAGTTTGAAACTATGTCATCTACCCACGAAATAAAACGTGACTTTGGAGGATGTTGGGCGTCTCGTGGTGGAATCAGAGTCCGGTCCTTTGTGAGGTACTCAAACCTTTTGTTACAGCCACGAATGTTTTTGATACGTTTGAGTCACCGCCTGAATCTATTGGAACAATTGGGAGTCCCAAACTGACAGACTACTGCTGCCGTCTGACACACAGGAAAGACAGACATTTTTCAAATTGGTCAAGTGTTTGTTAAAGAGAAGAGCAGGAAACGCCTCAGCCTCTACTTAGTGTGGATGGAGTCACATCACTGATATGTCGCCAATTTTTATGACCCTGCAATAAGCAGACTGTGGGAGTCAAGTTCACCAATACAACATATCCACACATAATGGAATTATCCAGATTAACTGATGGTAAAACCAGGGATGCACCGAATCCAGATTTGGCCGAATATTGGGCTTTTCGATGGGGTTCGGTTTCTTCCGAATCGTAGAATTTTTTTGCACCGAGAAGGTAATTCATGCCTTTGTAAGTTTGAGTCGTTGTGATATGAAACACATGGGGATCAGTTATATGCAAATACCTCAAAAAGGTCAATTTAAGAAGATATGTGAAAATGCCCTTAGACCTCAGAGGACCCTATCTTGCACCCAACGCAAAGCCCGACGCAAGTGTCTTTGCTATTTTAAGACCGTCCAGCGCCCGCGTCATTTAAATAGCAAATGCACCTGCGCCCATCTGTGCGCCCATGGGCGTGCTGGTCTTACAGGGAGGTGTGTTCAGGTGCATTCTGGGTGTATTGCTATCTTGAGGCAGCGGGAAGTGATCGCGCCATTGAATAACGCAGCATTTCATTGTTATTTTAACAGCATATTAGTAAATGCGCCTAGGCTCGTGCACAGCGCACGCACACTATGCTTGTTACACACACAGGACGCGCAGCAGCACACACACATGCAGAAGATTACAATAAAAAGATTACGGTGCAAATCCTCCATCATAATAGCAATGCTCCAAGGTCCAAACGCGCCTGGCTTTTAAAGGGAATGGGAGATGATCTCTGATTGGTTGATTGCATGTTACGCCCAAAACACACCTATGAATTAATGAAGACACTAAGTACAACCCTTTATAACCATGCGCCAGACGCACGGACCCGTTCTTTCCGCCGTCAAACTACCAAAGTGGATTGACACGCCCTAAACGCACCTGCGCCAGGCGCTTCACGCTGTGCGCTTACATTGTTAAATAGGGCCCTGAGGGTTAAATGGCTTTTAATAAATAGTAGCGCTGTGACATTTCTTCTCTCTTCCTCCTGTTTTTATGTACCTTTTCTGATTTTACTGTATGTTTGTCTTTTTATTCTTGGTGTATTGAAGCACTTTGGATACCTGCTGGTTATAAATAAATGATTGATTGTTGAAAGTTTTACACACATGCTCACTGAGGAGAAGAGAGAGAGAGGGATGACATTGTTGAGGAAAACCGTTCCCATGGTTATCAGCTGGACCCATCTTTATTTCGTCTTCCTGTTGCACCATGGGGGGTTTGGGCTAAACAATGAGTCAACGCAACAAGCTGCGCCACATCCAGGTTTTCAGCCATCATTATACACGTTCAACTGTAGCGAGGAACGGCGTGATTACAGCTTTTTTAAATTTTTCCTGCGTTGTAACGTAGACAAATGTAGATGTGTAGAAAGACCAAAGGATGGATACACGTATATACAGAGAAGAGAGAAGAAATGAATACATCAATAGTGAGATAAGAGATACTGTATCTCTAACCTACATCCTCCAACACAACGCGCCTGAAATAGACTGTTCTGCTCCGAAATGTCAACCCTTTGTGTAAGAGCTTCCTATGTTAGTGGAGCGAACAGATTGTTTAAATGAGTGGATAAAGAGTCGGGGAAAATGGACTTCCTAAATATGGAAAATATTATGGTCTCTAACATTTGAAGCCTCCAAAGAAAAGAAAACGTTTTCAGGCAAAAGATTTTTTTTTACTTGGAATCTTTGTAGGAATTTAAAGGGTAATTTTGGTATGTTTCAACCTGGACCCTATTTCCCAGGCATTAGAGTTTAAGTTTAAGTGACTAATGTGAACAAAAAATCTTGAGAAAAAATCTCAAGAACACAGCCACGAACCGGCTGCAATATAAATCACATAGAGCACTGCGCACCGTCAGTTTGCGTCCACTAAAAGTTCTGTTTTTGTCGCTGACAGCCTCAGATTATTATTCTAAGGGTCTGACAACATTATGGAAAGGATCCCTACAGCGATAGACCTTTTTTTTTAAGAGTAAGATCCTTTTTGTTTAACATAAAGCAGCCCCGAAATCACCATCACCAAACCCACCAGACTCCATGTAAATAATCAGGACTTTTAGCGTGTATAGAGCCAGCATATTGTCAGAAGTCAGAAGTCAGAAAGAGCTTTATTGCCAAGTACGTTGCACATACGAGGAATTTGTCATGGTGTTGTTGGAGCATGTCACACATACAAATATAAGAAGGATAAAAAGATATAAACAATATAAGTATAAACATATACACACAGTACGTATTAATAACGATAAAATAAATTTAAATAAATAGTAAAATAAGTTAAACAGTAGTGAAAAGGGACGTTACAGCAGAGTAGGTACAGTGGCATGAGGAGCCAGAGGTGGGGTGTGGAGAGAGTCAGGATGGATTCCGGGCCTTGTTGATAAGGCTAGTGGCGGAGGGGAAAAAACTGTTTATGTGGCGTGAGGTTTTGGTCCTGATGGACCTCATCCTCCTGCCAGAGGGGAGTGGCTCAAAGAGCTTGTGTCCGGGGTGGGAGGGGTCAGCCACAATCTTTCCAGCACGCTTCAGAGTCCTGGTGGCGTATAGGTCCTGGAGCGGCGGCAGATTGCAGCCAATCACCTTCTCAGCTGACCGAATGACACGCTGCAGCCTGCCCTTGTCCTTGGCAGTGGCAGCAGCGTACCAGATGGTGATGGACGATGTGAGGATGGACTCAATGATGGCTGTGTAGAAGTCCACCATCATTGTCTTTGGCAGGTTGAATTTCTTCAGCTGCCGCAGGAAGTACATCCTCTGTTGTGCTTTCTTGACGAGGGAGCTGATGTTCAGCTCCCACTTGAGGTCCTGGGAGATGGTAGTTCTCAGGAAGCAGAAAGACTCCACAGTGTCAATTGTGGAGCCACAGAGGGTGATGGGGGCAGGTGAGGCTGGGTTCTTCCTGAAGTCCACAACCATCTCCACTGTCTTTAGAGCGTTGAGCTCTAGGTTGTTTTGGTTGCACCAGGTCACCAGGTGGTCAGCCTCCCACCTGTAGGCGGACTCGTCTCCATCAGAGATGAGTCCGATGAGGGAGGTGTCGTCCACGAACTTCAGAAGCTTGACGGACTGGTGACCGGAGGTGCAGCTGTTGGTGTACAGGGAGAAGAGCAGAGGAGAAAGAACGCAGCCCTGGGGGGATCCGGTGCTGATGGTCTGTGAGTCGGAGACGTGTTTCCCCAGCTTCACATGCTGCTTCCTGTCAGACAGGAAGTCAGTGATCCACCTGCAGGTGGAGTCAGGCACACCAAGCTGGGAGAGCTTCTCCTGAAGCAGAGCCGGGATGATGGTGTTGAAGGCAGAGCTGAAGTCCACAAACAGGATCCTGGCGTAGGTTCCTGCGGAGTCCAGGTGCCGGAGGATGTAGTGGAGGGCCAGGTTGACTGCATCGTCTACAGACCTATTGGCTCTGTAGGCAAACTGCAGGGGGTCCAGGAGGGGGTCGGTGAGGTCTTTGAGGTGTGAAAGCACAAGGCGCTCAAAGGACTTCATAACCACAGAGGTCAGGGCGACGGGTCTGAAGTCATTAAGTCCTGTGGTCCTTGGCTTCTTGGGGACAGGGATTATGGTTGAGGTCTTGAAGCAGGCTGGCACGTGACATGTCTCCTGTGAGGTGTTAAAAATGTCTGTGAACACTGGAGACAGCTGGTCAGCGCAGTGCTTCAAGCTGGATGGGGAGACAGCATCCGGTCCAGCAGCTTTCCTGGGATTCTGTCTCCTGAACAGTCTGTTGACGTCCCTCTCGTGAATGGAGAGAGTCGTCACTGAGGTGGGAGGGGGGGTGGAGGTGGAGGGGACCTTTAAGGAGGGCATTGGTGGGGGGGCCCAGGACCCTGCTGAGGTGGGCGAGGTGGAGGTTACATTGTCACATGTAAATGGGTGAATTAAGGGTTTATTTCAACCAAACCAGAGTGGTGATTGTTGGAATAGTGTAAAGACGTCCCAAGACGGTTTTTGATTGTTTTATTTTGTTTCTGTCGACTTTGAATGAAGTGTGTTTTACGATGATAAAAGTACTCATTATTTACATGGAGTCTGGTGGAGTTTGGTGATGGTGATTTTTGGGCTGTGTCATGTTAAAAATGATCTTACTCTTTAACAAACAGGTCTATCTCTGTAGGGATCATTTCCATAATGTTGTCAGACACTTAGAATAATAATCTGAGCCTATCAGCGACACAAACAGAACTTTTAGTATACTTTTAGTAAACTGACGGTGCAAAATTGCCCATTAAGGTTACATTGTAGCTTGTTTGGCCGCTTAATACCGGAACAATTTAAAAGATTGTTGTTCCCATCAGTCACTCAGACACAGAAATATGTGACAATAGGGCCCGGGGTCCAAAGTTACCCTTTTAAGTGAAATTCAGTTTGACTGAAAAGAAGTCTCTGACGTGGAACCGTCCTACACTCTGTCTGCTCCCGTTATAACACCACTGTACGCACTTTTGACCTGCCTTGTAAAGTCAGAGCCTCTGAATACCTCAAATGCTTTCTCTGTGACCTCCGTCTCCCCGGAGAACAGCACCGAGCGTCTCCCGCTCCGGGGGACGGAGGAGTTTTACTGTGTTTACAGGAGGACGAGGTGAGAACGTGTCGGCCACTCGAGGGAAGCTGACAAACCTCATCTTAACTGCCTGGCTGATTCATCAGCAGGGAGTGACTCAGTTTCTCCTCCCTCTCTCCTCCTTTCTGCCCCCCCCCACTCTCTTCTCTCTCTCTCCTCCTTTCTGTCCCCCTCTCTTCTTTCTCCCCCTCTCTCTTCTCTCTCTCCTCCTTTCTGCCCCCCCCCACTCTCTTCTCTCTCTCTCCTCCTTTCTGTCCCCCTCTCTTCTTTCTCCCCCCTTTCTCTTCTCTCTCTACTCCTTACTGCCCCCCTCTCTCTTCTCCTTTCTCCCCCCCACTCTCTTCTCTCTCTATCTCCTCCTTTCTGTCCCCCTCTCTTCTCTCTCCTCCCTCTCGCTTCTCTCTCTCCTCCTTTCTGCCCCCCCCCACTCTCTTCTCTCTCTACTCCTTTCTGCCCCCCCCCACTCTCTTCTCTCTCTACTACTTTCTGCCCCCCCCACTCTCTTCTCTCTCTACTCCTTTCTGCCCCCCTCTCTTCTCTCTCTACTCCTTTCTCCCCCCACTCTCTTCTCTCTCTACTCCTTTCTGCCCCCCCCCTCTTTCTTCTCTCTCTATTCCTTTCTGCCCCCCTCTCTTCTCTCTCTCCTCCTTTCTCCCCCCACTCTCTTCTCTCTCTACTCCTTTCTCCTCCTTTCTGCCCCCCTCACTCTTCTTTCTCCCCCTCTCTCTTCTCTTTCTCCTCCTTTCTCCCCCCTCTGTCTCCTCCTTTCTGCCCCCTCTCTCTTCTCTCTCTCCTCCTTTCTGCCCCCCCCTCTCCTGCTCTCTCCCCCCTCTCTCTGCTTTCTTCCCCCCATCTCTCCTGCTCTCTCCCCCCTCTCTCTGCTTTCTTCCCCCCATCTCTCCCTGATACTATGACATTTCCCAGTGTCTGTTGGCTAGAGGAGGTGACAGCTTTACAACGTCTCTCTGCCCCTCCATGATTTAATAACTCCCCTCCCTCCATCCCTCCCTCCACCTCTCTAATCCTCTCCATGATTTAATAACTCCCCTCCCTCCATCTCCAGCCATGCCTCCATCCATCCCTCCCTCCGCGCTAATCCCTCCTGTCATCTTATCACTTTAACGTTAAGTCCAGTTATCTCCCGGCTTTCTTAAATCTTAATCTCTCTCTCTCTCATGTGTCCCTAATCTAATAAACGTCCTCCCCCTCCTTTAATTACTCCACCTGACCACACTCGTCTTCTCTCTGCCTCCATATGTTCCAACCTTCTTTATACGGACGATACGCTTCTGTCCCGTTTCCATTCTGTGACGATACAAGTCACAAGAAATCCCTCACACTGTCGAGAACTTGTACCAACTTTATTTACAACGTTTCAGTCTTCACACCTTCATCAGGTAACATTCACTCACTTAGTTTCAGTGTGCAGGTTATTTCATTAAGTTCATTGTGTGTGTGTGTGTGTGTGTGTGTGTGTGTGTGTGTGTGTCTGTTTGTGCGTGTGTCTGTCTGTGTGTGTGTGTGTGTGTGTTTGTGTCTGAGCATGTGTGTGTGTGTTCGTGTGTGTGTGTGTGTGTGTGTGTGTGTCTGTGTGCGCGTCTGTCTGTGTGCGTGTCTGTGTGTGTCTGTGTCTGTGTGTGCGTGTGTCTGTGTGTGTGTCTATGTCTGTTTGTGTGTGTCTGTCTGTGTGTGTGTGTGTGTGTGTGTCTGAGCATGTGTCTGTGTGTGTGTGTCTGTGTGTGTGTCTGTTTGTGCGTGTGTCTGTCTGTGTGTGTGTGTGTGTGTGTTTGTGTCTGAGCATGTGTGTGTGTGTGTGTGTGTGTGTGTGTGTGTGTCTGAGCATGTGTCTGTGTGTGTGTGTCTGTGTGTGTGTCTGTTTGTGCGTGTGTCTGTCTGTGTGTGTGTGTGTGTGTGTGTTTGTGTCTGAGCATGTGTGTGTGTGTGTGTGTGTGTGTGTGTGTGTGTGTGTGTGTGTGTCTGTGTGCGCGTCTGTGTCTGTGTCTGTGTGTGTCTGTGTCTGTGTGTGCGTCTGTGTGTGTGTCTGTTTGTGCGTGTGTCTGTCTGTGTGTGTGTGTGTGTGTTTGTGTCTGAGCATGTGTGTGTGTTCGTGTGTGTGTGTGTGTGTGTGTGTGTGTCTGTGTGCGCGTCTGTCTGTGTGCGTGTCTGTGTGTGTGTATGTCTGTGTGTGTCTGTGTCTGTGTGTGCGTGTGTCTGTGTGTGTGTCTATGTCTGTTTGTGTGTGTCTGTCTGTGTGTGTGTGTGTGTGTGTGTGTGTGTGTGTGTGTGTGTGTGTGTGTGTGTCTGAGCATGTGTCTGTGTGTGTGTGTGTGTGTCTGTGTGTGTGTCTGTTTGTGCGTGTGTCTGTCTGTGTGTGTGTGTGTTTGTGTCTGAGCATGTGTGTGTGTGTGTGTGTGTGTGTGTGTCTGTGTGTGCGTGTGTCTGTGTGTGTGTCTATGTCTGTTTGTGTGTGTGTGTCTGTCTGTCTGTGTGTGTGTGTGTGTGTGTGTGTGTGTGTGTGTGTCTGAGCATGTGTCTGTGTGTGTGTCTGTGTGTGTGTCTGTGTGTCTGTGTGTGTAAATATGTGACCTGTCATAACAGTGATGCATTCCAGAAGTAATTTGCCAGATTTTCCTCCGTATTTGTGACGTAAAACATTTCATAGCAGTAACACATGGATGTCTACTTTCTCAGGAGGAGGAATACACACATTCTTGGTCCACTGACAACATGTGCAAGCACTCAGGTGGATGGAAATGATAAAAGAGAAGCATTAAGAGACACTAAATCTTAAAAATCTGTCTCTGGCGTTGCAGGAGGGAAATATTTGTTCTTTCACACAACTGGTTGGATTTCCTTAGTGGAGGTTTGATTTTGTTGCCAGACTTTACTGACACCCACAAGGGTGGGGGGATTGATTATGATCCTATAATCAATTCTGGGCTTTTTCAGACGTTGTTGTTGCTTTTTTGGACATTTTTGTCACGTTTTCAATTTTTTTGTTGCTTTTTTCAAGGTTTTTTTTTTTGGAAATTTTTTTCGATGTTGCTGTCGCCTTTTTTGAGGGTTTTTTCCGAAGTTTTTTTGCGGGTTTTCCAAAGTCTTTTTGTGCCTATTCTGATATTTGTGGCCTCTTGAAGTTGAGTTTTTTTTTTTTTTTGGTTTTGGTCTCTTTTTTTCTAGTTTTCTTTCAACGTTTTTGTCTCTTTTTTTCGAGTCTTTGGCGTTGCTATTGAAGCTAAAAGTCTCCTTTAGCGTCATATCTAAACGTGCTTTATCTAAAAGTCGGGACTACTGGTGTCACTTTTGACGCAGTTAGGTTAAGGAAAATGTTGTGGGTGGGCTTACGTTTCCATGACACGCGGGACAAGAACGTGACGGTTGGGTTTAGGAAACGCCACACGCGGGACACGATCCCCGGTCTCCTGGGTGAAAGTCCTGTGTTGTTGACCCATCCACCCCCCCAACCTCCCTATGTGGATTTTTGGCCTTTCATACTCGCTGCAGTAGTCACTCTTAATGCTACATCCTCTTCAAACGCCGTGTAGCTGCTGCTCTCCCTGGTGTGTTCTACACACACGCTGAAGGGCGCTACGAGTTCGGAGTGAGAACGGGTTGATTGGACAGATAGTCTAGCTAGCTGTCTGGATTTACCCTGCAGAGATCTGTGGAGCAGTTAACCATAGTCCTCAGAAATCCACCGGAGTTTAGAATGCCAACACCAAGAAAGCCCAAGGTAGCGGATATTCGGCCTAAATGAGTCATGGATATATAGACTAGGCCTACTCTTGACCCAACATCAACCTTTGACTATGTTACGGTCCAGTGAGCCACAACAAAAGTGTTTTTCTCGCTCCATTATTCCAGGGTTCATGAAATGCCCTCACATGGAGAGAAAACTTTGGATGAAGTGAAAACAGCGCCCTGGTTTCATTTTCAGATGAAAAGACTTTGCGGTCAAGTGATAGCCGCCGCCCGAGACAAGTGCAGGTCTTGATTTCCCAGAGCGACGGCGACGGACGAGAGCCGAGAGTCAAGACAAACAAACGACGTTGTGGGAACTGAGCTGAGCTGTGCAAGGAATTCTGGGAAGAGGAAAACTATCTCCTCTCTCCGATCACTGCTTCAGCCTCTATCTGCTCAAAGCCTCTCTCTCTCTCTCTCTCTCTCTCTCTCTCTCTCTCTCTCTCTCTCTCTCTCTCTCTCTCTCCCTCTCTCTCTCTCTCTCTCTGGGGGTTTCTGGGAAGAGGAAAAAAGGCTGATGTCATTCACTTCCAGATGGCAGCGTAAGGAAAAGAGAAGAATAGGAAACGGGCCCCCTTGATTCTTACACAACTCCCATATCCTTTTAGTTAGATACATATTCTTACGCTGTCTTCAACCACATTGTCAGAGAAAAAAGACTTTTTTTTTTAAATTACACACCTGCAGCCTGTTATTTATCCTTCAGATATAGACTTCAGTTTGCTCGACACGATATTTGAGGAAGTCGAGGCGAACAGAGAGTGATATATATTTCTAGATGTAGAAAATCTTCAGCCTTTAAAACTACAGTACATCCTCCAGTCAATATAAGATGTATTATGTGAAAGATGTCGGCTGAGACGGTTCAACACAAATGCTAAAGCTACAACACAAATGCTAAAGCTACAACACAAATATTAAAGCTACAACACAAATGCTAAAGCTACAACACGAATACTAAAGCTACAACACAAATACTAAAGCTACAACACAAATGCTAAAGCTACAACACAAATACTAAAGCTACAACACGAATACTAAAGCTACAACACAAATACTAAAGCTACAACACAAATGCTAAAGCTACAACACAAATACTAAAGCTACAACACGAATACTAAAGCTACAACACAAATACTAAAGCTACAACACAAATGCTAAAGCTACAACACGAATACTAAAGCTACAACACAAATACTAAAGCTACAACACGAATGCTAAAGCTACAATACGAATACTAAAGCTACAACACAAATACTAAAGCTACAACACAAATGCTAAACCTACAACACGAATACTAAAGCTACAACACAAATACTAAAGCTACAACACAAATACTAAAGCTACAACACGAATGCTAAAGCTACAACACGAATACTAAAGCTACAACACAAATACTAAAGCTACAACACAAATGCTAAACCTACAACACGAATACTAAAGCTACAACACAAATACTAAAGCTACAACACAAATACTAAAGCTACAACACAAATACTAAAGCTACAACACAAATACTAAAGCTACAACACAAATGCTAAAGCTACAACACAAATGCTAAACCTACAACACGAATACTAAAGCTACAACACAAATACTAAAGCTACAACACAAATACTAAAGCTACAACACAAATGCTAAAGCTACAACACAAATGCTAAAGCTACAACATGAATGCTAAAGCTACAACACGAATGCTACAACACGAATGCTAAAGCTACAACACGAATACTAATGCTACAACACAAATACTAAAGCTACAACACAAATACTAAAGCTACAACACAAATACTAAAGCTACAACACAAATGCTAAAGCTACAACACAAATGCTAAACCTACAACACGAATACTAAAGCTACAACACAAATACTAAAGCTACAACACAAATACTAAAGCTACAACACAAATGCTAAAGCTACAACACAAATGCTAAAGCTACAACATGAATGCTAAAGCTACAACACGAATGCTACAACACGAATGCTAAAGCTACAACACGAATACTAAAGCTACAATACAAATACTAAAGCTACAACACAAATACTAAAGCTACAACACAAATACTAAAAGCTACAACACAAATGTGCAAAAAGTCTCTTCGTCCACATGTGTAGCATAGTTCTGCATTTGTGTCGAAGCTCTTGCAATAAAGCGTAACAGTGACCGTCTCACTTTTTGGCATTTTCCCCTGTTCAATATCTCCGTTGCCGTTTCATTAAATGCTTCTATAAAAGAGATTAAAGTCTGGAACCCAGCCAACCAGCTACAAGATGAATCCAGACCATAAAACATTTGATTCGGCGCAAAAGGAAAATTTACAGGAGCAGAAACCGTTTCACGTCCTCACAGCTCGCGGCCCGTCTACCTCGGATGGTTTAGACATTACGGCCAGTGGTGTAGTCTACGTGATACGCACGTATACGCAGTATACACACTAATAAATCTCCACTGTTTCCATATACCCACTAAAAAATGTGCAATTTTTACGCAACAACATAGTTTTGCGACAGAACTTTCACTTCAGATATTTGCAGTGCTTAATTTGTAAAGTGCGAGGTCCCGGAGCGCAGAGGGGGGGTGGATTCGGCGACTCAAAACGGGGGTTGGAGGTAACGGAACCAAAAAAAAATATTACACTGCCTACGTAGCTTCTCTGACTCTGACTAAAAAAGCCTAAACAACGCTGTGGGTACATCAGGGCAATGTTTATTTTTTATTTCAGAACGTGCACTGCATCGGTGCGAAATGTAAAAAAAAATTTAAAATAGGTACACTGCAACGATCGTTTTCACAAGCAGCAATTATCCGTCGGACAATTAAAACAAAAAACCCACCGTGGTCTCCACATTTTTGATCGGCAGAAACGATTTTTGCTTGTTTGGGATCCGACCGGCCAGCGTATTTGAAAAAGTTAAGCAAACGTTGTTGTCTTTTTGACATTTTTCCCCTGAGTGAAACGAGGCTAACAGCAATCTCAACCAGCACAACCGCCTGTGTCACTTCAAGTGCAGCGCCGCGCTGTTGAAGTACCTCCCCTCCCTCCGCCCCTCTCCCCCCTCTGTCTCCCCTCCCTCCGTCCCTCTCCCCCCTCTGTCTTACCCTGAAAATTCACCTCAAAACGCATCGAAAATGCAAACACAAGACTTTTGTGGAACTCCAATGGGGAATAAAGACTAACAAGACAGATAACAACATTGAACACTACACAAACAGTAGTTTATTTTTTTTAATTAGGCGATTCATTTTTCATAGTGACACAGGAGGTGCCGGATCCAATAAAAAAGGTTCCAGATCCAACGTCGGAGGTGCCGGAACATGTTCCGGCTCAAATTAAGCCCTGGATATTTGTATTCACAAATACGGGTATTCGAGTAATGGGACAGCAATTTAGCAGAGATCTAGTATTTTCAATAGGTAGCAGCAGGTTGCCTGGAGGCTTTTTTTAACACACACACTCACACACACACACACACACACACACACACACACACTGGACTTTGTTAAGGGAATAACAAACCAAAGGTTCCCGCTGGTCAACTCATTAAACTCCACCTTTACCCAAAATCCCAAAGGCAGCAACTGAGACATCTAACCAGACATTGGCCATACATCAGCCATACCGCATATGAGTCATTAAATCCACACACACACACAGAGAGAGAGAGAGAGAGAGAGAGAGAGAGACACACACACACACACAAAGAGAGAGAGACACACACACAGAGAGAGAGAGAGAGAGAGAGAGAGAGAGAGAGAGAGAGAGACACACACACACACACACACACAAAGAGAGAGAGACACACACACAGACACACACACACACACACACACAGAGAGAGAGAGAGAGAGAGAGAGAGACACACACACACACACACACACATACACACAGGGAAAGACATACACAGAGAGAGAGACACACACACACATAGAGAGAGAGAGATACACACACACACACACACACACACACACACACAGAGACACAGAGACACAGAGAGAGAGAGAGAGAGACACACACACACACACACACAGAGAGAGAGAGAGAGAGAGAGAGAGAGAGAGAGAGAGAGAGAGACACACACACACACACACACACACACACACACAGAGAAAGAGACACACACACACACACACACACACACACACACACACACACACACACACACACACACCTAATGATGTTGTTCCTCACTCTAACAATAAGCAACGGTTTCCCTCTGGGCTTCTTCCAGGAAAAAGCTCTGTGTTCCTGTGTCGATATAAAGGAAGAATGAAAAGAAAAGACAGGAACACAAAAGAAAAGAACACGTTCATGCTGCACCTGTAGATGAATTCCTCAAGTTTAGGTCCCTCACACACACACACACACACACACACACACACACACACACTGACGTCTGCCAGGACGCAGCGAGACAGTCGGCCACATTCAGGTATTTGGGTCAATAAGTGATTCTGTTTTACTCTATTGTGTTGCGGTGTTAAATTTAAAGGGTAACTACAGGTATTTTTCAACCTGGACCCTAAGTTCCTATGTGTTTGTGTCTAAGTGACTGATGGGAACAACAACCTTTGACATTGGTCCAGTATTAAAGTGCTCATATTATGCTCATTTTCAGGTTCATAATTGTATTTAGAGGTTGTACCAGAATAGGATTACATGGTTTATTTTTCAGAAACTACCATATTTTTGTTGTACTGCACATTGCTGCAGCTCCTCTTTTCACCCTGTGTGTTGAGCTCTCTGTTTTAGCTACAGAGTGAGACATCTCACTTCTGTTCTATCTTTGTTGGGAGTCGCACATGTGCAGTACCTAGGTAAGGACTACTAGCCAGTCAGAAGCAGAGTATGAGGGCGTGTCCTGACAGTACCTAGGTAAGGACTACTAGCCAGTCAGAAGCAGAGTATGAGGGCGTACCATGCTAGCAGCTAGGCGAGCATTATAACGTGTGTTCCAAAGTGACCACGTTTGTCTCTGAAGTAAAGGCTGGACTACAATAGAGCTGTTTGGAGCAGTTTGTGAACAGTGTTTTCTGTTGGAGATGGTAAGTCCCTTTGGGGAGGACTTTGGGCTTTTTCACTTTGTAAACCTATAACATGCACAAAAAAGATATATAACACAATAAAGGAAAGGGAAAAAGCCAAAAAGCATAATATGAGCACTTTTAGCGAGTTTGCTGCAGTTGGCAGTAGCGAAACAGGCTACAATGTGAGTTAATAGGGCAATTGTCCAGCTTGTATTTACCTTCACAAAAGTGCTCGTTTTGCCGCTGACAGGCTCAGATTAATATTCTAAGCGTCTGACAGCATCAGTAACCAAAATATTTTAAAAAAGCGGAAAGAAACATCTCAAAAGGGCGAAAAAACTTTGAAATAAGCAACTAAAAAGTCGGCATAAAAAACGTTGAAAAACGCGGTACCCAAAAACTACGCTTATAAGTAAAGTAAGTAAGTAAAATATTATTTTGTTATTGCCAATCGTTCCTGACCTCTGCCCTGGAATAAAAGTCAGATGCGGACCTTTGAGTGATGCGTTCGAGAACCTCTGTTATAGAGCTATAACATTTCTGAATGCCTGGTGAGATTTCTCACTTCGGAGCTGCACAAAGGGAACACTACGACTGAATCCCGACACGCAGAGGAATGCCGCTTTAACGGCCATAATCGGCTTGAGTCAGAACTGACATATTGCAATAACACAGGAGTCCATATGTTGGTCTGAGCAGTCAATAAGTCTTCACCACCGGCTGAAGCTCATAACGGCCTGAAATTCCAATCAGTCTGAAGGGAGCGTTAAAGGCCGGTATGCAGCGAAGGTACGGGAAGGTAATCTTAATTTACAGGCGACTGCAGTCAGATAAGGGTGTGTTCTGTTTGACTCCGAGCCGAGTGAGTTTAGGTTCAAATATGATATAGGTGTGGTAGTTTGTGCTTGAATGAGCAATAACTGCAGGTTAAGATAGGCTACTTTTGTGTTACTTACTTTTCTTTAAATTCGAAAATGTTGACAGCTGGTGGCGCTAGATTAAAAGTAGGGCTGGAAAAGCGAGATATATTATATTGTCATTGATTTACATGCACGCTACTTGCTGGCTACTTCCATTGGAAAATAATTGGATCTGAAATCTACGGTGGCCGACAGGGGCAAATGCACTGCAACTTGATGAAACACACGCAAATTAAGAAAACAACTTCATTAATTTCACAACACATGCACAGCATTTAGCAAACGCGCTGCAAATACACACAACACAACCAAATACACAAACGCGCTGCAAATACACAAACGATGCAAAAAGAAAAGCACACAATCCCCGAAAACAAATGCAACAAATGCAACGCTGCATCCAGATTACACAACGGAAGCTCTCCAGGCCTCTAGGGGGAGCGCTAAGTCGAACAGCTTGATTTTCGACCGCGTTTGCTAAATGCTGCGCATGTGTTGTCAAATTAATGAAGATATTTTCTTAATTCCCCTGTGTTAAAATTTTAAGTTTGCTCAAAAGTGGAGATCTCAACCCCCCACCCCCCCAATGTTACGACGGACTGTACAATCCCTTAAAAAAAGGTAGAAGAATCGGAGTAAGCAAAGCTTTCTTTACATAGCGAACAGCCAGAAATGGCGAGGAGATAAACACCGTTTTTGAATTTGAATTTGCTATGTGAACACGCACACACTCAGCCACACACATAGCAGCCTTTAGATTGACACACAGCGCGAGTGAGACAGAAAGTAGTCCCCCCACTCATTAGACGTCTTAGCGAGCAGTGAAAGTAGTCTATTCACTGGATGTGGTGGGAACACTGGGATCAGCCGAGCGAAAAAACAACCAACCAGCCGACTTCTCCTTACTCAAAGACAAAGACGTGAATGTGTGTGAAAGCTTAGATTTCAAGACTTTTCTCAGTTCGCCACCTCTTCTTCTTTCTCGTCTTCGTTCCCCTCCTCCGTCTCTTTCTCTCTCTCTCTCTCTCTCTCTCTCTCTCTGTCGCTCCGTTTTTGTAAAGACAGAAGTCGCCTAAAAGAAAAGCTTCCTTAAATCCTCCAGACAGCTGTCACTCTGTCCCGGAGCAGCAGAAACCCCCCCATCGGAGAGAGTTCACAGCTCAGCTTTACACAAAGCTGAGATAACATGCAGGAAAACAGCAGCTCTGCCAACTAAACACGAAAAAAGTAAATGAAGCAGGGCCAGGATACTGTTTCCAGGGGTAGACCGATTATCTGGACCGGTTTTTGGCAGTTTGCAGATTATCTGTATCTGCATTTTATTTGCCTGAATCAATAAAGTTAAAGAATTAAAACGTGTTCTACTTTTGGCTCGGCTACAGCTCTGTGTGTGTCCCCCTGCTTGGGTTTTACTCACCACTGAGTCTGACTTAATGTAAAATGTCTGCAGCGTTCTGAAACCTGCCAGTTCACACCAATGAGACGAGACAGTGTATCATCTGCACAGAAACGACTCTTTGTACTTCCAGGCTTTTTGTAGCTAAATATTGTTGCGTCTAAATATGAATGTGGGTAACGTTAGTGATACAAGGATGTTTGCTACAGTTGCATTTCTAGCAATGAATCGGCAAAAACATGTATTGTTATCTGATTCGCGGCTTTGTCCGAGGCGCTCCTTCTCTTCAGTCAGAGAAGTCTCTTCTGTAGCTCGCTCCACCATATGTGCTTGCGGGCGCACGTTGAATGTCCGTTAACAGTTTGTAACAGAAATTAAATGGATTATGGATCTTTTTATTGTAGATGACTTTACCAGCTGACTTCTCTTTTGGCTGTTGAAACAAGAGACGTCTCTTACGTTCTATAACCAGCCTCTGGAGACTCGACCAACTGACTTCTCTATTGGCTGTTGAAACAGGAGACGTCTCTTACGTTCTAAAACCAGCCTCTGGAGACTCGACCAGCTGACTTCTCTATTGGCTGTTGAAACAGGAGACATCTCTTATGTTCTAAAACCAGCCTCTGGAGACTCCACCAGCTAACTTCTCTATTGGCTGTTGAAACAGGAGACGTCTCTTACGTTCTAAAACCAGCCTCTGGAGACTCGACCAGCTGACTTCTCTATCGGCTGTTGAAACAGGAGACGTCTCTTACGTTCTAAAACCAGCCTCTGGAGACTCGACCAGCTGACTTCTCTATTGGCTGTTGAAACAGGAGACGTCTCTTACGTTCTAAAACCAGCCTCTGGAGACTCGACCAGCTGACTTCTCTATTGGCTGTTGAAACAGGAGACATCTCTTATGTTCTAAAACCAGCCTCTGGAGACTCCACCAGCTAACTTCTCTATTGGCTGTTGAAACAGGAGACGTCTCTTACGTTCTAAAACCAGCCTCTGGAGACTCCACCAGCTGACTTCTCTATCGGCTGTTGAAACAGGAGACGTCTCTTACGTTCTAAAACCAGCCTCTGGAGACTCGACCAGCTGACTTCTCTATTGGCTGTTGAAACAGGAGATGTCTCTTACGTTCTAAAACCAGCCTCTGGAGACTCCACCAGCTGACTTCTCTATTGTCTGTTGAAACAGGAGACGTCTCTTACGTTCTAAAACCAGCCTCTGGAGACTCGACCAGCTGACTTCTCTATTGGTTGTTGAAACAGGAGATGTCTCTTACGTTCTAAAACCAGCCTCTGGAGACTCCACCAGCTGACTTCTCTATTGTCTGTTGAAACAGGAGACGTCTCTTACGTTCTAAAACCAGCCTCTGGAGACTCCACCAGCTAACTTCTCTATTGGCTGTTGAAACAGGAGACGTCTCTTACGTTCTAAAACCAGCCTCTGGAGACTCCACCAGCTGACTTCTCTATCGGCTGTTGAAACAGGAGACGTCTCTTACATTCTAAAACCAGCCTCTGGAGACTCGACCAGCTGACTTCTCTATTGGCTGTTGAAACAGGAGACGTCTCTTACGTTCTAAAACCAGCCTCTGGAGACTCGACCAGCTGACTTCTCTATTGGCTGTTGAAACAGGAGACATCTCTTATGTTCTAAAACCAGCCTCTGGAGACTCCACCAGCTGACTTCTCTATTGGCTGTTGAAACAGGAGACGTCTCTTACGTTCTAAAACCAGCCTCTGGAGACTCCACCAGCTGACTTCTCTATCGGCTGTTGAAACAGGAGACGTCTCTTACGTTCTAAAACCAGCCTCTGGAGACTCGACCAGCTGACTTCTCTATTGGCTGTTGAAACAGGAGATGTCTCTTACGTTCTAAAACCAGCCTCTGGAGACTCCACCAGCTGACTTCTCTATTGTCTTTTGAAACAGGAGACGTCTCTTACGTTCTAAAACCAGCCTCTGGAGACTCCACCAGCTGACTTCTCTATCGGCTGTTGAAACAGGAGACGTCTCTTATGTTCTAAAACCAGCCTCTGGAGACTCGACCAGCTGACTTCTCTATTGGTTGTTGAAACAGGAGATGTCTCTTACGTTCTAAAACCAGCCTCTGGAGACTCCACCAGCTGACTTCTCTATTGTCTGTTGAAACAGGAGACGTCTCTTACGTTCTAAAACCAGCCTCTGGAGACTCAACCAGCTGACTTCTCTATTGGCTGTTGAAACAGGAGACGTCTCTTACGTTCTAAAACCAGCCTCTGGAGAATCCACCAGCTGACTTCTCTATTGGCTGTTGAAACAGGAGACGTCTCTTACGTTCTAAAACCAGCCTCTGGAGACTCCACCAGCTGAGTCTGGATACTTTTGGAAAGGCACTGTATACGTGTCACATTCTCATTAGGGGCTGAGCCCCCCTAAAGGTCTGATCCTAGAATCTCCTGCTCCAAACCATTCAACCATATAGGCAGTTTATTCCTCTCCTCTAATACCGTTTCCATTGCAGATTTAGTACCGCCTCATGGGTGAGGCAAGCGTGGCTGATCGTCATAGCGACGCCGCAGGAAAACTGCCGTGACCTAACGCGACACACACACAGAACGTGGAAGGTGTGTTGTTTTTGATTCTCGGCATGTGGCTGTTTGCTAGAAGACACATTTTGTTTCAAAAGAAGCTGGAGGCACTGCTGGCTAAACTATTTAAAAATGGCGGGTTTGTTCAGGACACCCCCATCTGTCACTAGCAATGATGACGCAGTGATTAGTGTCGATTCTCTCCGACCAATCAGTAGTCTTCATGTAGGTTTTCACGTCACCTTTTGGTATCGCCTCAGCTCACTTGGAACCTCGACGGAGGTGAGACTAAATAAAGTACCTGTTAGCAGGTACCAGGGACTTTTTATCAGAATGGAAAACCAAAAGAGTCGAGCAGGTACCATGTAATGGAAAAACACCATTAGTTAAGTTTAGAAAAAGATGGTGGGTTGGGTTAAAATCAGACGTTACTTCACTTCCAGTTCCGCTGAATGTGACGTAGCTCCGTTTGTTCTGTTGGGTTTGTTTGTTCCATTAAGTTAATATAAATTGCAGTTTACTTTGCAAAAGGAAATATGAATGAATTATGCAAATCTAAATTTTCATCCATCCACATGACATTCGGTACACTTTCAAACGAGTCCACGCCCATTAAGGAGACAGGAAGTGTGTTCCGGTTCATACCATCTTTAGTTATAAAGAGTCTTTGTTTTCACTTATCAAGTCAAATGTCTCTACATCTACAAGATGGACTGGCACACAATTTTATATCAGAAATAAAACATCCATTCTCTGAATGGCTTTTTCAACCAACCTAGAGCTGCAAAGATTAATCTATTAGTTGTCGACTATGAAATTAATCGGCAATTTTTTTGATAATCGATTAATTGGTTTGAGTTTGTTTTTTTATGAATGAAACCCCCCCACCCCCGGTCTCCTGGGTTAAAGTCTGGTGTTCCTACGCAGAACTTGACGCTCTTATAATTTATGCTTTGGTCCCAAATATAATAACAACAATGTGGATATAAAAATTGTGCATAAATAACTACCGTATCTTAACACATCAGGCTTCTGTGTGTGTGTGTGTGTGTGTGTGTGTGTGTGTGTGTGTGTGTGTGTGTGTGTGTATGGGCAGTTGCTCATTGAAACAAAGTTTTTCTATTGGGGGAAGTGAAGTGAGTGGTCAGCATACAGTATGACCATCATTGTGTTAGAGGACGGCACGGCCCAGATTTATTTTTAAAG
>NC_050178.1:37151036-37168536 GCF_008315115.2 Sander lucioperca
TCAAAGTATTTATTAGTAACACATTGGAAATTAGTAGAAATGTGAATATTTGGTTAGCATGTTGATTTACGGTGTGTGCCCCTAAATTTTCTGGTTGCGCCACTAAAATTTTCAGTTGGGGGCCACTGTGCTCCTAATGAAAAAAGTTAGTCTGGAGCCCTGGTATCATATTTTATCTGGTTTGTTTAATATGTAAAAAAGTTGTTTCTTTCTAAATTATCTTGTCATGTTGTCATTTTTTTGTTTCTTTGTTTGACAAGTTTATTGCTGAACCCAGCCGTCACATCCCGCGCCACCCACCACCACAACTAAATTCTCAACCTGTGGGAATCACTGCTCTGACCTCCATTTTAATAATTATTTTAGAGAAACAGGTCAGGTCTGAGATCTTGAGGCAGTTTGCATACAGGCCTCACAGAGGGCTGGAGGATGCTACAGTTACTCTGCTTAACGGGCTTTTAAGACACCTGGATGGTAAAGGGACTTATGCAAGACTTTTATTTATGGATTTGACCTCCTCTTTTAACACGATCCAACCCCATGTTTTAACCACAAGGCCTTTGAAACAGTTTGATTTAAGTAATACTCTGATGGGTTGGATCCTTGACTTTCTAACTAATATGACACAGATAGTTAGGGTCTATGTAGTCTATAGCCCCGACCTTCCACTTCTGGGATTCCGCCGTATATCCTTTGTTTTCCGACCGGATTTCCGTTACCTAATGCTTCCTTTGTGTTGGAATTCTAAACTCCGGTGGATTTATGAGGACTAGGGTTAACTACTCCTCAGATCTCTGCAGGGTAAATCTGAGTTTTCTGTTGTCTGACTAAAACAACTTTTTAAACGTACACGTTCCACCAAAACAAGTTCCTTCCCGAGGCTATTTTGCAGCAGCACCGGGGCTCCGTGCAGCGCTTAGCGCCGCCCAAGACGATGTGATTGGTTTAAAGAAATGCCAATAAACCAGAGGTTGTTTTTCTCTTATCCCGTAATGCTGTGTGGACTAGCCAGACCCTCCTCCGCAGCGTTGTGGAGGAACTGTGAAGCTGTGTGCAAAAAGGGTCAACAGTGCTTGCATTGTTTGAATAAAATCTCATATTTTAATATTGATCGAACCATAATGACCATGTTTTATCAGGCTTTTACTGAGTCAAGGTGGGTGTCCATTAGGCCTGCACGATTCGCGGAAAAATATGAATCACGATATTTTAGCCTAGAATTGATATCACAATTCTCTGCCACGATTCTTTTCTCACGAAGTGTAATGTTTATTGCACACATGAACCATGACAAAACAAAACAAATTGGCAGTACCAAACAGATTTTCTTTTGGCACCTACAGCACATTGCGCATCACCACAAGCCTGTAAACATAGAGGCTTCAATGAATAAAGAAAATACAGTACATACTGGCCATTACAGTACAGTAAGTTAACCAAAATAGTTCACCAAAACATGTTTCTGAAAACATTTTAAGTGAGAAATAGGCTTCATTTCAGATCAACAAAGGTCAGCTTAAATGATTTTTGTCAGCTTTGGAGTGACGGCGAGCTGAGCCGGCCGCTCCTCATTGGCATAAAGTTGGTTGGATTCAACTTTATGCAAATGAGGAGAGGGCAACTCGACGCCCCGCTTCTCCAAAGTCCCCGCCCTACCAGAATGCAGTGCACTGCGCTCCCATAGAAATGAATGAGAAGCGGGAAAAAGACGCTGACAATGGAGACACATCATCAGTCTTGTCGTTTTCCTTGGTGTCATGGTTTGGTGAGAGGAATCCTTAAACCAGATAGTGAAATGGTCCAGTCAGCTGATTGGGAAGCCACAACTTAACCCAGCATCCATGTACACCAGACAGTTACAGAGGATAGCTACATCTATCTTAAATGATGACTCCCAGCCTTTGTACAGGGATTTTAAGCTTCTTCCCTCCAGACAGAGGTTTTTAATCCCACGGTGCAGAACAAAGTGGTACAAAAGTAGCTTTGTTCCTGCTGCTATCACTGAGCTGAACAAGAGGTAGTGATATTTACACAAATATGATAGAAGCATTTTAATTGGATTGTAAACATGCTTTTATCTTGACTTTATTTGAGAGATTATTTATTTGATTTATTTTTATTTATTTATTTGTTTTTTTCTCTCTCTCTCTCGTGCGCGATCGCTTATGTCCTAATTGGTGGAACCTTGAGTATTTCTATTTGTATTAGATTAGAGTAGTAGTAGAGAACTTGTGTCAGTTCTTGGTGTGTTTTCGTAGTTGTGGGTCATGATGGATGTCATACTCTTGCTGCAGAAAAAATCTACCTACAGGTACAAATAAATTAACCTGAAAAATGATCAGTAAAGAGTTACATCACATACTTGTTGATGTAGAGATCAGTGACGGCATCCAAATACAGACTCACCTGAGGTTATCTCTGGTCCTTCACCTAAAAGAAAAAAACAAAATATGTTAGAGTGCTTGTGAAATATCATTCATCATCTTGGCAGAGAGGCAACACTGAGAAAAACACCTGAACTTTGTTTCCTGTTGAGTGAACAGAATTTGGTTTTCACCATCTAAATGTGATTGGAGAAAAAGAAGTCAGTCTCAGATTTAACAAACAGTGTAGTTCAAATGCAGTTTAAAGATCTGTCCAGCACTTTATGTGAAGCTTAATGTGATCTTTATCTTTGAGGGACAGTAGCTCAGTCTGTGGGGACTTGGCGTTGGAGGGTCACTGGTTCAAGTCCCTGTATGGACCAAGTACAGAGTGTGGACTGGTATCTCGAGAGGAGCCAGTTCACCTCCTAAACAAGGCACCGGACCCCTAACTGCTTGGGGTACATGTCCATGGGCAGCTCCTTTGCTCTGACATTTCCTCTCCATTAATGTATGTGTATAGGTCCTGGGGGTTTTTTCACAGGGAGCTTTATTCAAATGCAACTCAGCGAACATTCGCCAAAGTTGATTAGAGTCAACTGAATTCAAAATGAACTGAACTGCTCTGTTCTTCCGTTATTGAAGCTGCCTGTGAAAACCCAGCGTAAAGCACAGTGAGATCAAATCCAACGTTTGATGGTGTAGTTGCAGACTGACGAAGACACACTAGTGCACAAGTATACATGTAATTGCTCACGACTGTAATCGACTCAGAATTTTGTTAGTCAAATCAGATTTGGCTGTTCAATATGAATATTTGACTAGCTGTTCTTTCTTTTTTTCAAACAGTGTATAGGGATGGAACCATTCAGGCTGCTAGTCACGGTTCAGGGCATGTATGTATTGTTCGGTTCATTTTAGCCTCAAAGATTTCAGTCAAAAAGCCTTGCGCCATAGTGAAACTTCCGTTTGGCGCAGTTGAGGTGCCGAGTGCAGCTGTACTTGAGATGCACTATAATATCCAATATCCAAATCAGGCATTGTGGAAAAAATGAAAAAAACTGAATGTGTGTAGTGCGCTTAGGCTGCAGCAGTGGGGAGCGAGGGTGTGTTTAAGAAGAAGCAATAAATTAGAAATAGACTAAAAAAACACAACATAAGCCATCGTTACACATCCCTGCATCCGTTGATAGGTCATGATTTGTCACACACATTTAACTTCTCTTCAACCAAACTTTTGGTAACTATTTACAACTGCAAACACTGTTCCTGGCTCATATCATAACAGAAACACATTTACAGTAAAGACTGTAAAGAATTCAAATGTCCACACGAGTCTTAGACTTCAAAGAATCCTTTGTATTAAGCAAACGTGCAGGTAACATACAGGCAGGTGTTATAACTTAACTCTCCACAACTACGTGAGTCTTACGTTACAGGCGTTACTGTGCGTAGGGACGTAACAGAATGCCCTTAAAAAGGTATACAGCCACATTTACATGGGAACATTATATGACATCTCCCCTTTTAAGTTTTGTTTCTTTCTCTGAGGATAAACAAGATATCCTGACTGTTCCTATAACTGAACATTTGAAAGGTACTGCATTTGATTAAACAGTAAGGCACTAGTATCAGTTGACTTAACTCATCAAACATAACTCTGTGCATTACACTGGCAAACACTGCCTTCAACTTCAAGATTACCTGCGAGGCAGTGGTTGTCGGCAGGTGAAGTATTTCCAGAAACCCGGAAAAATAGTCTGACATGACAAGGTAAGTGTGTTTGTCATGATCGCACAGGTCCATAGCAAGTCTCTGGCTGGGTTTCATCTCACGGCACACCTGACAGGACTGGACTTTTTGATGGATTTCTGATGAGATGCTGGGCCACCATACAGACGCATGGGCTCGCTCTCTACACTTTGTCAAACCCTGGTGTCCATCGTGTATTCTGTTCAGGATGTCTGTCCTCAGCACATCTGGAATCACCATACGGCTGCCTCTGATGACGATCCCATTGCATTCAGATAATTCAGCTTTCATGGGAAAATACTCCCTGATTGCTGCTGGAACATGGCCTATGTACTCTGGCCACCCTGACTTTATGTACTGCAACACCAATTGTAGGTTACAGTCTGCTGCTGTAGCTGTCTTTATGGCCTCAAGCCTACGTGGAGTTGCAGTCATGGCGTCAACAACGGCTGCTATGTAGCATGCTACGTCAGAGTGAGTGTCAGTCTCCTTTTCCAGGCACTGTAGTGGACTCCGTGAGAGTGTGTCGGCCACTGTTAAGGTCTTCCCTGGTGCATATTCGGCCATCTCTCATAAGTCTCATGAGTAACCTTTGGCACCGCATTAGCACACTGTCCAGGTCTTTCTGATTCATGAGTGGAACCAGAGGTTTGTGGTAGGTGACCAATTTGAAGCTCTCAAGGCCACACAGGTACTTTTCAAATCTCTCACAGGCCCAGACACTCGCCAAACACTCCTTCTCAATCTGTGCATATCTGGTCTCGGCATCAGACAGACGACGTGAGCAGTACGCCACAGGTTTCCATTCCCCTTCATGCAGCTGCAGTAGTACTCCGCCTATGCCATAACTGCTGGCGTTGGGTGAGAGAGCAGTAGGGCGGTTCACATCGTAGAACTTCAGGACTGGAGAAGTGGACAGGATGTCTTTAATCTGCTGGAATGCCTCCTGCTGAGAATGGTCCCACGTCCATACTGACTTGGACTTTAACAGGTCATAAAGTGGCTGACCCACTGTAGACAAGTTGGGAATGTATTTTCCTAAGTAATTAAATATGCCCAGAATACGCTTTAGGTCTTGCACGTTCTGTGGTGGTGGGAGCTCGCGGATTGCCTCGACTTTGTCAGGGTCAGGTCTCACACCTGATTTGTCAATGACTTGGCCCAAGAAGTGAAGCTGGTCCTGCCTGAACTTACATTTTTCTTTGTTTAGCTTCAGGCCGGCTGACTCGATCCTTTCCAGCACCTTGCTGAGACGCTGGTCGTGCTGCTCTGGAGTATCTCCATACACAAGGACATCATCCATGAAGATAGCCACGCCTTCCAGGCCATTGAGGGTCTTGGTCATTTTTCGTTGGAAGATTTCCGGAGCACTTGTGATTCCGAATGGGAGTCTTTTAAACGCATATTTCCCAAAGGGTGTTATAAAGGTGGTTAACTTGGTGCTTTCTGGGTGTAGAGGTATCTGCCAAAACCCAGAGGCAGCATCCAGTGACGTGAACATGGTTGCTCCAGTGAGTTTAGATGACATATACTGGAAAAGAGTATGGCTTTCCTTTATATTCTGTGCTGGCTTGAAACTTTCCTAAACAGTCCAACTGACCACCTGGGCTGCACAGTGCGACATTAGATGACTCCAATTTCTTGTTGGGAACTAATTTCTTGAATGTCTCTTCTCCCATAATGCTTACATCTGCACCCGTGTCAATTTTGAATTTGACCGGTGTTGTTCCAATTGTAAACTGTATTGTCCATTGTTCATCACTTCTGTTTTCATTGGTGACTGCACCCAGGAAGTATGGTGTCTGTGAAACAGTTTCTGTCACTTCTCCGACTGATTTACTGTAACATTTCTTTTCCCAGTGACCCACCTTCTTACACTTGTTGCATGTAGAGTTCATGGCTGGGCACCTTTCCGGATCTCTGTTTCAATTTCCCACATTTTCCACATTTTGAGTCTCCTTGATCATTTTCTCTCTTTTTAGGTTTCCACTTGGGCTTTCCTCTGCCTAATCCTCTACCGCTGCGTGTTACTCACCCTGCAGGTGAACTTGGAGTGCAACCTCCTCGGACTGGCGAACAGTTGTAATGGTTTGGGCAAGTGTAAGATCAGCCATTAGCTGCAATTTACGTGACAGTTCTTTGTCCAAAATGCCCACCACAATGCGGTCACGGATGTGTTCGTCTTTGTTGACACCGAAGTCACAGTGTTCTGATAACTCATACAGGACTCTGATAAACATTTCAGCTTTCTCACCGGGCCGCTGCAATCTCTGATGAAAACAGGCGCGCTCGTGAATCACGTTGCGTTTAGGGTAGAAGTATGCGTCGTATTTTCCCAACACAGCGTCAAGCTTCTTCTCGTCCCCCTCCGTCTCAAAGGTGAAAGACTTGAAAAAATTTTCAGCCTCAGGCCCCATGGCATAAATCAGCGAACTGACCTGCACTTCCCCATCCTCTTTACTCAGTTTAGTGGCCAACCGAAATCGCAGGAAACGTTGTTTCCAGTCAGCCCATTCATTTGGACGATCAAAAGCGAAACTTTCCGGAGGATGAAACTTGGCCATCTTTTCGAAGAAGCAATGTGTCCGTCAAACGCTTCTGACACCATGTAAAGAATTCAAATGTCCACACGAGTCTTAGACTTCAAAGAATCCTTTGTATTAAGCAAACGTGCAGGTAACATACAGGCAGGTGCTAAAACTTAACTCTCCACAACTGCGTGAGTCTTACGTTACAGGCGCCATGTGTGTAGGGACGTAACAGAATGCCCTTAAAGGTATACAGCCACATTTACATGGGAACATTATATGACAAAGACCATGTACAAGTCTTAACATTTTACCCTCTATCCATCTATCTAAATCACACCATGAAGCCATTTTGTGTCCTCTGTGCTTCAATCATACAGCACCTGTGATTGGTTGAATCAGCCTACATGCTTTAGTGAGATGCACAGCACCACATTTAATACTAATAACAAGCCAAATGTTAGTGAATGTGAGTGGTGAACACTAGTGAACTCCTGGTTTCAGACTCAGACAGAAGAGGATGATTCCTGACCAGAGTTAGAAACCAGAATGAGGAATGTTTAATTGTTGTTTGAGTCTAAAACCTAATGCTGTGTTTTCAGTTAGTTCTTCTTTTAATGAACCAACACTCTGCTGCAGTGAATGAAGTGTAAAGAACATGTTTGTCATCTGTGACCCTCACTGCAGAGCAACGAGTCCTAATAACAAGTTTACATTGTCCAGTAAAAACTTTATTTGCCTCCATGGTATCAGATTATTACCAGGAACCATCACTGGAGATATTTAGAGTTACAGTATGGTCCCATACTGTACTACTACTAATACTGTAAGTTTTTCAGTTTCTAGTTAAGAAAATAGGCCTGCACGATAAATCGTTATAAAATCGCGATCTCAATTCATCCTGTTCACGATTTAATTTTTAAATTACTTTGATTTAAAAAAAAAAAAGGACATCTCTCACACAGTTCAGGTCTTCACCCCTCAGTGACAAGCGCCTTTTAGTCACATGTTTCACTCATCAGTTCAGGGCTTCACCCTCAGCCAATGACAAAGTGCTTTTTAGTTACGTGTTTCACTCGTCGAGCGAGCGCGGAAGTTCGGAAATAAACCAATGGATATTGATGAAAACCCAGGTACTAGTGACGAGAATCAGCCAACCACTCAGTCTCAAACTGAACTCGTTCCGAAAAAAGGCTCACATTCGGTGGTGTGAAAGTATTTTGGATTCAAGCAAGACGACAAGGGTCAGTCTGATGTGTGCTAGCGGACATCAGAAAGGTAAACACTGCTTAGAGACTTATTAGGCGACGTGGTCACTCACTACAATGGGCATTTTTTTGAGGCCCATTTACGATATAGAAGGTAAATATACACTGGAATATTTCCGTAAGGGCCTTTTACATATTGACAAACGTTGATAATAACATGTATATGCCTGTTTATGGTGAAAATAAGCGATTTATTTCAAGATAACATATTCGCCCCATAGGGTTACACTGTAGAGTGACTCTACCCTATGGGGCGAATATGCTATCTTGCAATAAATCAATAAATTGCCCATTGTAGTGAGTGAGCAGTCGCCTAATAAATCTCTGAGCAGTGTTTACCTTTCTAATGTCCGCTAGCATACGTACATGCTAACTATAGCTAGCTTTGTGTGTAACATAACAACAACCCACCCATCTCGTAGGAGCGAATAAAATGATGGTACAAAAGGAGCACTAAGGCCACCGGTCTTACGTTGACAACATGGACGCAGATATAGGAAACTCCGAAGCCAGTCGTAATATTTACCTAGCAGGCTAGGCTAACGCTGTTGCGCTAATGTTACCAAACATCGGCATAGCGTTTTGTGAAAAGCCGAACAAAATCCCCGCCCAAGGTGTGTTTCACTTTCCCTCCAATATTATTATGAACATAATAAAGACACCTGGACTCGGTCGAGACCAAAAGCCATATGACTATGGCAAGATCACAAGCATTTAGGTACATGGAGTGCTAGCGAAAAAGCTAATGCTAGCATAAGGCTAACTTCAAACTTCACTCATTTCTAAAGCAGTGGTAGAACTTTTTTGATAGCATGGTACACATTAACGATGGTATTACTATATTTGTCCTATGTAATTTGTTATCATATCGAAGAGAGAAATTGACATTTACCTCACACAATAATGAACAGCTCCCATACTTTTTGCCTTTTTGGTTCACAGGGGGACTTGTGAAATCTTTTGCCGCTTCCCTGTCTTTCATTGCAGCCAAACACACAACAGTTGGGCATTTTTTTCAGTGATTTATGTCATTTTTAAAATAATTTATTACATTTTTCCACTATTCCCTGCACTGTGTCAATGGGAATCAGATGAATGTTGGTATCCAACATTGAGTCCACGAAACACGTGACCACCTCGGAACCAATCGCATAACGGGATAGCTCAGAACATTCAATTCCCTAGTTGGCCACACTCTATATAAAGGGCGCTAGATAAATGGACATGGACTTACAGTCTTATTAATCTATCTGATTACAGATTAACAGATTTCAGAGCCTCAGTATATTTTGGTAGAAACACAACATTAATGTGTTCTACCCCGTTTTAATTTTTCACTTGTGGAACAGAAATGTCTCTGATTCTTTGACTTCAGTCACTAAATCACCCTCATGATGCGTTTTCATGTTGAACCTCAGGATCAAGTTGTAACAGCTGTTTAAAAATCTTTTACTTTGTGTGAAGTTTTACTAAATTAATAAAAGAACTTATAATTAGTTTCATCTGTAGCTGCGTCCAATCAGAGAAGAACATCAACAATACAAACATGGAAATTATTTCAGCATCACGAGCTGAAGCAAAACTTACAAGAAATCAGTTTTAATGGATCAGGTGAAATATTAAACTAAGTTAGTAACACGATGTAAAAGTACAGAAGGTTCTGCTTTGTTTGTCTTTCTAGATGCTGTATGCAAAATAATTTAGTTTAAGAGTAATATGTATTCATGCTGTTTAGAGCGAGCTGTAATATGCTGCTTAACAGACATAACTTGGCCATTAAGTGTAACATTATTATTGACATAACTTTAAGAAATATTAAATTATTTAGTACCATATAACTTAACTGTATTTAACATGTCTTATGTAGTGTTTTCTGTAGAGAACAATCAGCTACTCCACAGTTACATGTAGTAGTTAGTTTGTGGTAATATTTCTAACAACAATCTCAGCTGTGTGTAAGAATCAGAAACCTTTTCATTCCCAAAGTATTTTGGGAATGAGAGCAGAAAACACTACAGACTTTGTTTTCTGTGTGTTTTCATCTCAACTGGAAAGAATAAACTAACTGTAGAGAAAAGAGTCTCAGAATCAGAGCTGACCTTCAGACTGTACTGTGATGAAGTGAAGAAAACAAGTTCTGGGCATTATTTTCTCTATGGTGTAATATGGAATAACTTTGATACTATGGGCCCTATTTTAAACCCTGTGCAGTGTAGCGAAAAGCCCAACGCAAGTGTCTTTGCTAGTTTAAGACCGACGCAGTTGTCAATTTCCCGTCCAGCGCCCGCATCGTTTAAATAGCAAATGCACCTGCGCCCATCTGTCCACCCATGGGCGTGCTGGTCCTACAGGGAGGTGTGTTCAGGTGCATCCTGGGTTATTGCTATCTTGAGGCAGTGGGAAGTGATCGCACCAGTGACCAACAAAAACCTGGTCTAAAGTCAATAGTTCAGCATTTCATTGTTATTTTAACAGCAAATTAGTAAAATGCACCTAGGGTTATGCACAGCGCGCGCACACTATGCTTGTCACACACACACACACAAACACACGGTCCTGGTATTATACAGATTAAAATGTTTCAGTATTAAGAGACAGAAATATGCATGACAAAATGAGCCCTAAGAGAACAGGCTAAACAGAACATGAGTTAGTGCTTGTGAAGTATTATCAACTTGAAAAACAGTTACAAAGAAATAAAATATGTTGGCGTATAAATGTCACAGTATGATCCCCAGATTTAACGTGTTTTGAATCATATCAGGCCTGTGATCACATACATATACACAGACATATTTAAATGTTTTAAAAAAAAAGAGCAGACATAATGAACATACTCACCAACAACAAGCTTAATGTGGAATATTTGAGGTGGCTGAAGATGAGGAAAATCACAGGTGTATTCTCCACTGTCAGATATCTTTGTATTTCTGATGATTATGGAGGCGTTGCCGTGTTTCAGTTCATCTTGAAAATGAGAGACTCGACCTTTGAACTCTTCACTCTGACCATCTAGACCGTTGTTGTAATGACTGCCTGCGTCATGCAGGAACACCTCCTTCAGACCATCATCTTTCTGAGCAACTTTCTTCCAGTCAAACAGTTTAGACTCAATGTTCTCCTTGGTGCTGAGAGAACAGGGTAACATGACATCAGTCCCTCCTTCCACTGTGATGACTGCTGGCCCTGAAAGATAAAATCATGTATTAATCAGTATGTTCACATGCAGAGTAATTAAGTTAAGACAGACATATGGAAGTTTTTTTGTGATAAACATACAAACATAAGCTATAACAAAAAAAAAAAATCTTGTTATTTTGGCCTTCTTTTGCACATTGAATTTAGAAAATCCTTTGCACTGCCCTCCAGCCACATATTTGCCCATTTTAGTTTTTCAGGATATATTTCAGATTTTGATCCTGAGTTTATAACCTGTGGAGGTGGGCGTGGCCTGCAATCAGCTGCAGTGGAGACAGGTGTGTGGATAGAGCAGGAGAGCAGTGCCAGCTGAGTTGATTGTCTCAGCTGTTGGTTGTAATTGAGGGGCCATCCACACGGAAACACTTGTATTGCATCGTTTGGGCCGATCATCGAAATTAATCCTGTAAACGCACTGCCTGAAGATGCACTTTTTTGAAACCTGGTCCCAGGGTGAAAAAATAAAAAAATGCCAGCCTTGCGTCTTCGTTTGGACGGTGAAGCCTCTTATCCCGCGTTGACGTCTCATAACAACAACAACAACAACAATGGCGGACTACATGCTTGTGTTCCTGCTGGAGAAGATATTTGGCTCGTTCGAGATGAGCCAGATCTGTGCAGAATGGATCACCGGCGAACGCCGCACAATGCATGCTGGTTAGATTTGTGTCCGACTTGATCCCGACTTGCTCTGACGTCATGCACACGTGGGCAATGATAACCTCACGAGATCAAGGCGGCCGCAGTTTTTAGAGCCAGGCGCCGCAGTTGCTCTCCACCGACTGAAAGACCCAGGCGGACTCAGGGCATGCTGGGAAACGCCAGCCTCTCAGCTGATCTAACAGCTGACTGATTCAGAATCGACTCAACATGATGACGTTTTATATAAACTTTTTATTGATTTTGAATTGGAGGGATTTTAACTGCTATTTGTTTGATTTAAAGGCTTATTCTGTACAGAACACATGTTGTGAGGCTGATAGTGACGTTTAGAAGTCAGAGAGACTAAATCTGTTTAGTCTCTCTGATTATGGATCATCTACAGTGTGTTGTTAATTATAATCAGCAACAGATCACATGTAGAGCATTTTAACAGCTACTCTGTCATAATTAAAACAACTGGAGACTGTGTAGGAGCTGATATATGGGTCTGATAACATTTTATTGGTCTGATAACATTTTATTAAATCGGACCACAGTGTTTCTGTCACTTCCTGTTCAGCCTGAAGGCTGCTGGAATCGTCTGGAAACTGTCTGACTTGACAGTGGATTTTTGTCACCGGTAGAGCGGCACAGAGCCCGTTAGCCTGCGGGTGACATGCGGTCATGCAGTGGAGTTTCACCCCGAGGCTCTGTGCAACAGCGTTCCACAGCTCAGACGTGAACTGCGCGCCCCGGTCAGAGGACATGTCCGAAGAAGTCCCGAAGCGGGCAACCCAGGTGCCGATAAACGCCAATGACGTCAGTGGCACAGCCTCAGGCCAGCAGGTGGTCCTGTCAACCATGGTTAAAAGGTATGTGAAACCATGAGAGGAGCAGGGGACCGACCAGATCCACGTTTACATGGTCAAAACGCCTCTCTGGAACTGGGAACAGCTCTAACGGGGCTTTAGTGTGGCGGTGTACTTTGGCCCGTTGGCACTCAACCCAGGTGTTAGGGTTGGACCCACCTGGGTTCTTGACACCTGGAACCCAGGTGTCAAGAAGGATGTCCCTAACATCCTTCTTGAGGCCGTGCCAAACAAACTTTGCTGCAAACAGTCTCTGTGACGCTTTCAAACCTGGGTGGGAGAGACCATGGATGGCATCAAAAACTTGCCGCCTCCATCCCGTGGGAACGAGTGGCCGAGGAGAAGTCACACAGGAGTGTGGTGCCGACATCGCCAAAAACCAGTCCTCAATCTGCAGCCCTGTAGTTGAGGTCCTCAGGAGTTGCACGTCCGGGTCTGGGGCCTGATACGTTGCCATGCGGTTGTAATCCAAACTAAGATGGACTGCCCCTGCCACAGCCCGTGACAGGCAGTCCGCCACGTGGTTGTTCTTACCGGCAACTTGCTGCAAGTCCATAGTGAACTCTGAAATGTAGGACAGATGACGTTGCTGGCGGGCGGACCACGGCTCAGCCACCTTGGCCATGGCAAAAGTCAGCGGCTTGTGGTCCACAAAAGCAGTGAAGTGTCTACCTTCCAGCATGGAACGAAAGTATTTGATGGCGAGGTAGAGACCCAGCAACTCCCTGTCGAAAGTGCTGTACTTCCGCTCACTGGGGCGCAACTGACGACTAAAGAAAGCCAAACGGCTGCCAGGCCCCGTCTACCCACTGCTCATAGACAGCACCAACAGCGTAGTCTGAGGCGTCCGAGGTGATGGTGATGGAGGCCGTAGGAGAAGGATGCGCCAGCATGGTGGCGTTCACCAGGGCTGCCTTAATGGCGCAAAACCTTGTCCCTCCTCTCAGTCCAGTCAACAGCGTGCTTGGGTTTACCTTTCAAGGCCTCGTGCAATGAGCTGAGCAGTTCGAGGGATGAAGCGGTGGTAAAAATTCACCATGCCGAGGAACTCCTGCAGGGATTTGACAGTGAGCGGGCGTGGGAACTGTGTGACCGCCTCCACCTTTGATGGAAGAGGGACTGTGCCGTCCTTAGTGACTCTGTGTCCCAGGAAGTCAATGGTGGAGAGACCGAAATGGCACTTGGTGGGGTTGACTATTAGCCCATGTTGGCTAAGCCGCTCAAACAGGGTGCGGAGATGCGCCAGGTGCTGAGATTTGGACGTGCTTGCTACCAGGATATCATCCAAGTACACAAAAAAAAAGACCTGTCCCGCAAAACAGAGTCCATGAGGCGTTGAAAAGATTGAGCTGCGTTTTTAAGGCTGAACGGCATGCGCAGGAACTCAAACAGACCAAACGGCGTGATTTGCCAGTCAAGTAAAAATGTTTTACAGCAGCAGCAACAAACCCCGTAGGGTCCAACGTCATCACGCATTCAGAACATTTAAAGGGGCCGCGATCCCTGAACAGTCATAATTACATGTATATGTATTACGTTTATCACTGTATGAAGAACCATACTAAGAACAAAGTGCTGCGTTTATAATCAACAGTGTGTAGAACCACACTTAACAAATAAGGTGAATTATGTATGTCACATTCGCTACACTCTCATATTTAGTTTTTACACTGTGCTCTCTCTGTATACTTTCTTTCCTTTTTCATTTCATTCCATTTTATTTCATCTCTCTCTTATTTTTAATAATGCTAATCAGTATTTTTATTTTTAACCAAAAGCCCTACTAGGGACACGTGTCATGAATTAGCTTCTGCTAAAAATACTATGATACATACATCAGAGGACTGTTTAAGCTTATCTATGTCGTTTTTTTTGTATCTGTCCCTATCTAAATAAACTTTAATATAAATATAATATTGTAAAATCCACATCAAGCCTCAGACTAGAAAGTGGAGAGCTGGCAGGAAGTAAGATGGGGAGATTGGGCAGTATCCCATAATAAACACACAACTGTTTGGATCATTTCCAGTTTCTAAAATGTGAGGATTTTTCTGCATTAAGATACTTTTACTACTTTAAAGCCTACATTTTCCAGTGTTGTAATAGTACTTTTACTTAAGTAAAGG
Organism: Sander lucioperca; assembly: GCF_008315115.2. NCBI lineage: Eukaryota > Metazoa > Chordata > Actinopteri > Perciformes > Percidae > Sander > Sander lucioperca. Next base: position 37,165,783 of record NC_050178.1, read on the forward strand.
ATCTGAATACTTCTTCCATCACTACTTATCATATTTTGGTTTCTACTTCAGCTTATCAAAAAAAAAAAAAGAAGCTACAGGCAGTTGGCAGTGGATGCCCCACTAACGCAGAACGTTTAGGGAACGTTAGTTTCTGGTTCCCTAAAGGTTAGTTCGAACCAGACCAAAAACTAACGTTTAGGGAACGTTCCCTCATGGTTATAATGTTCCCTAAACGTTAATGGAACCAACCAACGGGAATGTTCTCCAGTGGTTGCACTGTACCTCCACACAACGTTCCCGTTTGGTTGTTTTTGGTTGTTTTTGGTTGTTTTTGGTTGTTCTGAGTGCGGTTTTGAAAATGTTTATTTAAACCAGCTCCATTTAAGTTTTTGAAGTAGCATATAAAAGGTTTGCAGTCATTTGATTTAGATTCACTCAAAAATGATTGGTCTTATAAAATCTAAGTAAGATAAACAACATAGCAAGAGAATATATTTATTTTTAGGCTGATAATTTTGTTAAAAACAATACTTTTGTGCTTGATTTCGTTTTTTTTTTACTGTATTAGGCGAAAATACTTAAAACAAGAATCTATCAATAGAACGATTTTTCTTTCATTTCACTTATAACTAACAAGTGGTTCAGTTCAGTGTACAAATCCAACCGTTACACCCCCACGCCAGTAGGGGGAAGACAGGGCCTCTGCTCTCAGGTGACCGACTGAAGTCCTGTCCTGACTTCCATATACAACACCGGTATACATACCTGGCGAACAGGACACACAAAAGGTTTTAAGATCCGTTCGTTTGGTCCCAAATTGCACAGTGTTGTCTGATAATGGAATCAAGTCCATTTGCTTTCGTGCTTTGTCACCCAGCATGACACCCACAGTCTCTTTAATTGCTGGCAGCAGCACCTCCTCCCCGAGTGTATGTGGCATCCCTTTTTTCACTATGATTCATGACACCCGGTACGAGACTTCCACTGCTTTAGCAGTAGCACCACCTGTAGATGTCGATTCCATTACTTTCTTGCTTGTGCTGTATTCATGGAGCTTGCTTTTGAAAAACTCGACTGGCTTAATTGGACTTAAATTCCCCATGTTTGGTTTCCAGATGCCGGCGAAGATGTTATGGTTTCCTGCTCTCGTGAGCCAGTGCCTCGTAGCAACAAACGGGCCACGGCTCATCTTCGGGGCCAGTGTAGCTGAGTCCTAATGTTAAGTAGCTTTCGTAGTATTTTCTTTTCACCCTCCTTTTCTTTGTTTCTTCATGAGGAATCTGGCTCATAGATGCCTCCGACTCATTCTCAATTTCTTCATTATTGTAACCTCTGCTTCTTTTCTCTTCAGAGAACCTGTTGCCATCCACCGATCCATGTTGTGGTTCCAGACTGGACTTGAATGTTAGGCAATGGCTGAGTGCCACGAGCCTATTTTAGTAATCACACAATAACGACAATTTAGTTTTAATTTTAATTGTATATCAATATACATTTTCTTAATTTTTATGGGAATTTCCTGGTAAAATGAAGGTAAAAAACTATTATTACATGGCTTGGTTGAATTCTAAGGCATTCTGCGGTCTATTATTTTCTTGATAACAGACAGTTGCTAAGCATAAAACACCGTTGCCATGCATAGCAGAGTGTTGCCATGGACACAGTTCTGTTTCCTCAGTCTGGAGAACATCAGCTGAAAGAAGTCCAGATAATGTATCAGCTGTGGCTTCACGTTCAACAAACTGGTCGGCGGAAGTACTCATGCGCACATACAGCCAGTTTGAACATGTATTTAGTTAAAAAGCAACACAGCGGCTGCTGCTGCAGAAGAGAGAGAATTGGTGTGGGAGAAAAGTGCTGCTAGTGCTGCCAGTGCATGAATTTCATATTTAATCACAGGTAACCTATAATATTACTGGTGAAAACTGGAATTGTATTACACCTTTTTCATTTCGGTGCAATCCTGCGGGCGAAAAAGTAAAATAGCCTACTAATCCCATTCTGAGGCTGCAGCACCATGATTATTAACAGAAATATAATGTATAATCATTTAATTCTTTTTAATGGCTCTCACTGGTTTGTGTCCAGGGAACACTACAAAAACATTTAAAAAAAAAAAAACGTTTCAGAGCGAGTCACAGTCTTCTGACGGCACTTTGCTATTCGGTGGCTTTACTAAGATGCTCCGCATCACCATAGGAGCCGATACTGAAAATACTGAGCACCCAGTGCCAGACTGCCAGTAGGCTACATTCATTTAAAATTAAACACTGCAGTTGGTGCTAAGTGGAGAGTCTGTCAGAGTGTGATTGGTTATGTCGGTGACATTGATTCTTAATTTCCCACGAAGCTGATCGCGGTTACGTGTCAGTTCAACTTTTCATCTCCAGTCCTATCTGTATCTGTGAGAAGTGGCGCTGTCCTGAGATGAAAGATAGCCTACTTTACACCTTTATTATCGAGTCAGTAGGCGTGTGTGTTCGTGTCGGCCGCTGTCCATTTCCTAAGGTTCTGAAATGCAAAACATTTTTTGACAACTTTTTTTTTTAAAGGGCGTGCGCCCGTGAGCTCCCACAGAAGAAAACATAAATCGGCGCCTATGCGCATCAACAATGTTGTAAAGAAAACTACCGTTTGCGAAAAAAAAATAAAGTGACACAAAGAATCTGCTGGGATGTAAAAGCATGTCCACTTTGGTGGATGTTAGTGATGTGAGGACGGATAAGGTATCTACATATCTAATCGACTGTGAAGAAAATACATCTGGAAATG
>NC_050178.1:37171036-37191036 GCF_008315115.2 Sander lucioperca
TGCACGGTCTTTTGCTGTATGTTTTGTTGGTAAATGTGAGATGTTCGAGTCACACACACGTCTCGTCTTCATATCAGAAACTAGGAAATGAATTTGACCCGTTCTCACTCCCGCTTGGTCAGTGGCTGCACGTGGGATGCTGGGATTGTGTTAGTAATGAAAATGCGATAGGGGGCCCCGGCTGTCAATCAGTGTCTTCCAGTGATGCGGGCCCCTGATTGGACCAGGCCCGTAAGCAACCGTGTACCCTGCTTACCGATAGTTACGAGTCTGAATCACTCAATTCTCATTGGCTACCCGCCAATGGGCAGGTAGATTGACAGTTTCACCCGCCAATCAGAAAAGTTACCCGAATTTGGCGGGTGGGCGGGTGCCAATTTCATGCCCTGTATATGTGTGTGTATATATATATATATATATGTGTATATATATATGTATATATGTGTGTGTATATATATGTATATATGTGTGTGTGTATATATATGTATATATGTGTGTGTGTATATATATATATGTATATCTCTAAAACTCTGCCGTCAATCAACCGTGGTTGTTGGAGTGCATGTCGGAGAGTGGCGAGGGCATGCGCTTCACACCATGAGCGGACACGCGTGCCACCAGACGGAAGGAGAGATAAAGAAAAGGAGACTGCAGCGGTCCAGAGGATAATTAAGTTTGGGATTTGGTGTGTGTGTCCAAAGCAGCTCCAATGTTCACTCTTTTTTCTGAGGACGCCGTCTCTTGCTCTTTTCAATAATCAATTTCCTGAAATTTGGGTTTTGAATACGTGTGGTCCTCTATGTTTCCGTCTTCAAACTTGCCGGGGCCGGGAATGACGATACCCATTAGCAGCAGCTGTGAGTCGAAAATGCGAAAAGCAGAGCAGTATGTCCTGTATGTCCCTTACCGGCTAACGTATTTCAAGATAGCGCATGAATATGGAGCGGCTACCCCAGTTCATGCAAGCGCAAATGTAAAATTTCAAGCCAATAGGAATACTTGGAATTGATGGTGGAGTTCAATATTCATAAAAAAGGACAAGTTTGTGAACGGGCTACACAGATTTTGATAATGAACAACTACAAACGTTACACACTGGACCTTTAAGGTGTCCGTGGGTGTCTTGATAGGCTTATTATTATTATTATTATTATTATTATTACCACTGCATATGTATAATGTATATGTACAATGTATAAGTTATTCAGGTGAATCTTTTAGTGGTGGTATAGACTGGTGCAGGTACCTCAGGCTACATTTACACTACTACCTTTTGGTTTAAAAACAAATATCTTTTTGCTACGTTTACGCCTCATGTTTACATTCCTCGTTTCCGAGCCCCTAAAATGGAGACATTTGGAAACTCTACTGCCCCCGTTTGGTTTGAAAACTCCGGGGTTGCTTTGTAGTCTGGACGGGCACAAACGGAGACCTTTGGAATTTCGTTGTCAGACGTGTTAAAATGGACGGAGATTAGTTCTGCTACTGGAGCTGAAACTCTTGTGTGGATGGAGATTGTGTTTGTCTCACAATGCTGCTTAAAAATGAAAACATAGTAGTGTTGATGTAGCCTCAGACACTAAAAATGACTGATATCCACCAGGAGGTGGCGCTATAATCAAGGTGATGGTGTTTTGGCCAGTAACTGAATATAGGTGAATCTCATGTTACAGGCAACACATATTTCCACCTATAAAATTTTGCAAATAACTAACACATATTAACACAATTTAACACAATTTAAATATTAAAATATCACAAGGAAGAATCTCACCACTGATATACACAGAGGTCTCAGCATGAATCTGATGTTTGAGTTCCTCCTGTGTGGCTACACAGCGATAGGTGCCAGTCTTGGTCACAGTAGTTTGGAGGGTGATGTAGAAGCTGCCTTCTCTTTCTGAGTCCTGTGTTACTTTAGCATGAAGGTTGTTTCCATCACTGTCCTGCAGCTCTACTTTAGGTTTTGGATTGCCATGAACTTCACACTGCAGCAGCGCTGAGTTTGCTGTTGCAGTAAGTATTGTAACAGATGGTTTTAAAGCTGCACCTGTGAACATGAAACAGATAATTATAAAAATGACATAAGACAATCACAGCATTCAAATGTAAGACTGGGATGTGTTGTTCATCCCGTCCCTGCTTTAAAATGTTTATAATAGTGTGAGAGCAAAACACAGGGAGAAACAGAAAAGCACAATTTAAGCCTTAATTACACATTTCAACGTTGTTGCAGACTTAACTTCTTCCAGTATGAGTCAGATTCTGGTTCTGCAATGTTTTTTATGTTCTACAACAATATAAAAAGTTGTTATAATAAAGTGAGGCCAATGCACAATAAATACCAAAATAAACCCTTTAAATCATTAACATTTACACAAACTTAAGAGATTTGACATATGAATGTCTCCACTTTTAACCTGTTATGGAATGGCTGAAATTCCATGCTTTTTTGAAGTCCAACACATAGAAGAATGATCTCAGTTTCATGGTTTTTCATGCTGAATGACTTATTTACAAGAAACATCTGAGCACATCTCCGGTAAGCAGATGATCTAAAAGTAGGGATGCACCGAATCCAGATTTTTGGGGTTCGGCCGAATACCGAATCCACTGGTTAAGATTCTGCCAAATTTGAAACCGAATACCGAATCCTAGTCCCATCCTCAGTCCATTAACACAGTAAACCCATTAATGAAGTAAAAAACGTCCACAGCCTCTAAAATAGTTAAATGTAACAACTTAATGTTGAATTTGCACACGCTTTTCACATCACAGCAAAGCACATCGCTATCGCCAGATGAGTGACAATTTTGTTTGGTAAATTTTCGCTAACCAGTGTATGATGAAGGTGTTGTGAAAATGGTAACTGGTAGTGTGATTAAAACTCACTATTTACATTATTTACAGTACTTGATTTACAACTGATGTGAAAAGGTACACAACCTTATTTGTTTAACAGTAATTTAGTTTTACTGCGAACCGTCACAGGAAGTGCTTTTATTTTGAAGTAGCCTACACGGAAGTTGCCTATTGTGCACTCTTGCTATCTTACTGAGATGAACGTGAGACGCTAGATGCAAAACATGTCTGTCAAGCTTAAAGGGGTGATAGAAACCGAGTTTACCTTGTCATAGTTGAATAACGACAGTTCGGTGGGTAAAATAGGCATACATAGAACCTCAAAGTCCCATTGACACCTCTTTCCTCTGCAAATCTCACAATGTCAAACTGCTGCTGAAAACTGGCGAATCTCAACAAAGCCAGTAGTTGACGTCAACTCTGTGGCTGTACCTTATTAGGCTCTAGTCTCTACCTTTGTCACGCCCCAAAATGTACACCACTGATCTAAGATCAGCTAGTCTTCTTAATCTAGGTCGCGCAGATCTCAGAAATTTTATACATTGTTCGTCTGCTATTTCATTACTAAATTCACTTCTGAGACTTTTTTATGCGAGAAATCAACTATGTAGAGATCAAATATGGGCCGTTTTAAGAAATTTGATGGCTAATTGCAAATTTGGTATGACTGTGTCGGACTTGAGAAGCTCCACAATCTGCCGTGACAGCCGGCGGCTGCCTGCCGGGTTTGCTGCCTTCACGGTCGGCCTCTCCACCTTCACAGACCCGCTGTGAGCTGGAGCTCTGTCAGGATCTCACACACGAGCTTAGCTGCAAGCTGCGCTGTGTACTTTAGAAAGAAGAAAGTTTGGAAGTTTTTCAAGGATATTGAAAATGAACAACGGTCGTAAATGCAGTGCTCCAGGCTCCAGCGTGCAGCTCATCTGAATATTCATGAGCATACCTCATATGGCAGAAAACCTCTCGTTCATTGTAAACCAATTCACAGTGTTCCTTTGGGGAGCATAGAACAGCACCCAGGCCATTTTCACCCCAACCAATGTTACATACCCTATTAGGAGACCTTAAGGAACAGTGTGAAATACCCTATATAATCATTCTATCATCCCTTTAAGTTGTTCACCTTCTTGTGTGTACAACTGCAACATATTGAACAGTAAATGTTCACAGTAAAAGACAAGCGTTTTTGGTCATTATTCGAAGCCATTCCACTACAGAAGGCATGTTGGGTGGGTGAAATTAGAAAGCTAACGTTAGCTAACGAGTAGCAGCCAAGTAGGGTTCAGTTTGATGGAAAAAAGATTTTAAGGTTCGGCAGAAACCGAACCCCGTCAAAAAGCCCAATATTCGGCCGAATCCGAACCCGAATCCTGGATTCGGTGCATCCCTTCTTTTAAGTAAAGTCCAAAACATAGAAGAATGATCTCAGTTTCATTGTTGTTAATGCTGAATGGCTTATTTACAAGAAATGTCTGAGCACATCTCTGGTAAGCAGATGATCTAAAGTGATGCTTTGTAGAGAAACTCAGTTTTACAGATCTGTCGATTAAATGAACTAATCAATTAGTCAACAAAATCATATGAGTGTTAGATAGCGAGTGACATCATTAAAACCATAGTGTGGATCAACAGAAGTACATTTCCAGGATGAGGCCTGACATCTGGCACGTTGCTCACACGCCAGATGTCAGGCTTTGGCCATTGCCTTCCGCCCTCTCTGTGTTTGGCCGTCGCCTTCCGCTCTTTCAGGGAATGATTGTAAAGATTTATAAAGAATATGTTTACGGCATTTCCTCTCTAACTGGGACGTTTTTGGACCGATTGGTGGGATTGCTGTGGACGAAGTACACACGGAGATACACTGGTAAGAGATAATGAGGTTTAACCATGTATCAGTTAATTTAAATAGCTCATGTTACTGTATTGTGTCAACAGTTAACTTCATTTAATATTGTATGTGGCATTTTCTTTTGCAGGGTGCAAATTTTCCACCAATACAAATTCCTTCCAGAAATTATTTTGCAGAGCCACATCTGATCTGTCTTTTAAAACACCATCTAAAAGGCAAATCAAAACGTATGTTAGAGTGCTTGTGTGATATTATCACACTAAAACTGATTCATACATAGACCTGACTGGTTTTGGGTTAGGGTTAGGTCGAAGTGTGCTTGAAACAAATTAGGTTGTGTATAGACTGCTAGAATTTCAGAAATCTTCAGCTGTTTAACAAAAGTACTCACCAACAACAACAATAAGCTTAATGTTGAATATTTGAGGTGGCTGAAGACGAGGAAAATAACAGGTGTATTCTCCACTGTCAGATATCTTTGTATTTCTGATGATTATGGAGGCGTTGCCGTGATTCAGTTCCTCTTGAAGATGAGAGACTCGACCTTTGAACTCTTCACTCTGACCACCTAGACCGTTGTTGTAATGAATGCCTGCGTCATACAGGAACACATGCTTCAGACCATCATCTTTCTGAGCAACTTTCTTCCAGTCAAACAGTTTAAACTCAATGTTCTCCTTGGTGCTGAGAGAACAGGGTAACACTACATCACTGCCTTCTTCCACTTTGATGACTGCTGCCCCTGAAAGATAAAATCATGTATTTATCACTATGTCACATGTGACCAGCATTATTCCACAAGTTTTGAAAAGAGTTTAGTTAGTCATTTATCCTCCTCCACAATTATTTTTAATTCATGTAGTCAATCTGTAGAACTATATATTTAAAATTGGATTTTATTATGTATTTTGCACAATAAAACGATCAGCCGATTAATAATTAGTTGAGTGACAGAACTATTTTGATCGTCTCAGTCAAAACAGGACTTGTAACAGAGTATTTTCCCAGTGTGGTATTAGTACTTTTACTAAAGGATCTGAACACTGGTATGTTGTATGGATCAGCTGATTCTGACTTTATGTCTGTGACATCCTCCTGATGTAAAACATTTCCTCATTTAGAGTTGTGATCAAGAGTTTTGAGGAAGTGGAATAACATGAAAAAACTTTCACAACTTTGAATACACAACTTTCCTGTAGAAATTAACCTAAATAACAGTGGTGGAATGTAACTAAGTACATTTACTTAAGTTGAAATGATTAGACCATTAAACACACAACTGTTGTGATGATACTTACATACTTTAATTAAAGTAATATTTTAAATGCAGGACTTCTGCTTGTAGTATTTTACAGTGTGGTATTAGTACTTTTACGAAGTAAAGGATCTGAATACTTCTTCCACCACTGCTAAATAATAACAAAGAAATGCATGTTTAGCACTTAAAATGGTTTAATGTGTCACCCTGCAGCAGATTCTGGGTAAATGCTAGATCAGATCTGCTAGACGTGTCGACGTAGTTAGGTTTAGGCATGAGGAGTGGGGATTGGTCCTGTGAGGTCTAGCGGATACGATCTAGCATCTACCCAGATTCTGAGCTCAGGGGTTTCTAGTTTACTTACCCACCCAAAAACTTCAAAAAGCCTGAGGTCATGTGTGAGGAATATATACTATTTACTACAAGTAGTACAGCTGAAATGATCAACCAATTAATCAATTAGACCTAGTTGAGAGTGACAGAACTATTTTGATCGTTTCAGTCATTTTTCACTTAAAAAAGTAATGTTTCTTCTCAGATGTAAAGATTTGACTGCATTGAGTAGCCTATTTGAACTTTTGCTTTTAGTAGGCCTACCTTTTCTTTTACAGATTCTAAACTCGGGGGTTTCCAGTTTCGTCCCGCCCAAAAAATAACGTCATGCCAAAACATTAAAAAGCACCGAAGTCATCTGTGAGGAACGATCTGATAAATAACCTGTGCTGTGAAGGGTTAGGTGAAAATAACTTATTTGTCCCTCCACCTGCCTCTCAAAAGTCGAGCCCTAAACTTCTAAGTTAGTAGAATAATTCTTACCGTTTTCATCACAAAGTGTTTTTCCGGTCAAACACAGAAGACCCAAACACAGCAGATCCAGAAGAAGCTTCATAGTTGTCCATTGAATCGTTGGATCAGTTACTGTAACAAAGTCGGAGTTGGTTTTGATTTATACTTTCATTTTCATTTTCATCTCACCTGCTCTACAGGTGTCACACCCACAGCCTTCACAATAAAAGCGCCCAAAACACTGAAATCATTATTTATTGTCCCTGTCATTATTACAATATGCTATTAGTAGCAGGAGTATGATTTTAATCCCAAGCTTTATTATTGTCTTATGTGATATATGGTATTTATTTTCTCCATCTTCTACTTTGTTGTATCATCTCACTCACTGTGTTTCTGTCTCTGGAAGGACTTTGTTCATGTGGCTTGGAAAGTGGAAAACTTGCATACAGTTACACTAACTACTTTTTTTTAAACTGTCTAAAATAAACTGTTGCATCACAACAGTTTTCATGTCTTCTGAATATAAGCTGTGAGCAGGTTAAATAGAAAACTGATGTTACATGCCTTCAAAATATCAAATATGTCTAAATTAGATTGATTTGTGTCTGCAGACAAAGGTTTTCCTAATTAGTCTTATTATAATATCTACATCATGAAATAAATGATTAAAATGCTTTTACGATGAATCACTGAAACTAACTTCTCTTTAGTTAGAGCTAAATGAATCTGATATAACTTCTTAAACACAAAATAAATCTGATTGTTTGAGACCTGAACATGTAGCTTGAAGCTGAAGTTCTCAAACTGGGGTCCAGGGACACCAAAGGGTCCTTCGGGGGTGTTCAGGGGGTCTCCTCCTAAATAAAAGCGCAATCTCACTGCAATACATTTACACACGCACATGCACACGGACACGCGCACACACACACACACACACACACACACACACACACACACACCCTCTTTGTATGTGTACAACACCTGGTAGAAGAAAGCTGATCTGTTGCTACACGCCCACTACAATTCCTGTTTATCTGTAAGGTAAGAACCAGACGCGGGCAGGTTTAGCGATGACACTGATGCATACTGTGCCTGAGTCAAACTGAACCGTGCCCTGACCCACCTCTTTCAAGCACACCAGGGCGTGGTTTAGCATAGCGAGTGATCACACTAGTCGATCACACCAGACTTTGTGCAAGGCTACTGCACTGCAACTTAAGAAAGTGCGCAATACAACAAATTAAGAAAATACATGCAGAGCTGCTAAGTACAATACTAGTGTATACACCTATTTTCCACCACTGCCCATTAAGCATATGCAGTATTGCATATGTCACTGTCTTTTAAAGTTGTAAAATGAACTTTTAAAAGTCCTCTTATGCTTTTTTTTTTAATGATCCCAGATGATGATTTTTAATTACATTTATATCTGCACTTATGTCAAAATCTAGAGACTTTCAAACATCAAAATGTCATTTATTAAATGTATTCATGTGAAAATGACATATAAACGTATTTTCGTATTCTATTTTGCCTGGAAACGCTTCCAACACGCTTGTGTGTCGCATAGAAAATAGGCGTCGTCTTATTTCCAGCATGCACGCGTTTTCGGCGGCCCGAGCCGCACCTGAGACGTGCGTGTCACGCAGGCAGCATGCAAGATCTAAAGTGTTAACATGGGAGCCGAAATAAAACACGCAACTGACACACTGACGCCACGCAGGCAGTGTGCAGGAGGCCTAACAGCTCTGATGTAATGTCCTGCTTGGTGCTGAGGGAACAGGGTAAAATAACATGTCTTCGTCCACGATCAATGGTGGCCCTGAGAGATTAAATCATTAATGAATCAGTATGTTTACATGCAAAGTAATTAAGATTAGACAGACATAAGGAAGTTTTTTGTTATAACACAACGCATTGTCATCAACGCGTTCCTACAAAAACTTGTGCACAACAATTCACTGATATCCTACCAAATTAGGCGACCGCCGGCCGGTCACATGACAGTTAGGTTTAGCGTCAGAGGCCGTTGCTTGTTAAGTAAAGCCGACAAATGTTGGATGGAGCCGGCTAGTACCGCCAGCTGTCGGTCCTTTCAGGCAGTGCGGGATGACAGTTAAGTTTAGGATCTTATAAAATAATAAGAAACGTTATTGTTTTCTGGTCTTGTTTTGCACACTGTCCTCAGAAAGTCCTTCGCACTGGCCTGCAGATTACATATTTGCACATTTCAGATTTTTACATAGGCTATATTTCTATTTTTATCCAGAGTTTATAACCTTATTATCTTTTTTATCTAATTCTCACAGTTCAACCTGGTCTGGAGCATGTGATGAATAATTATTAACATTGAACTCTCTCTTTTTTCCCAAGTAATGCCAAACAGCTTGGTTGTTAATAGGCTTTTCTCTCTCTCTGCATATTGTGGATGCTGTGGACTTCCAATAATGTGATTGTATGCACTTGAGCTGGACTTGAACTAGAGTTGAGCTGAGTTAGAAGGGTTGCAGAGGGCTTCTCTCTACTACCGCAGTAAGTAACATTACTACTAGCACTTTCACTTCCTGGACAGAAATACATTGTTAAGGTGACAAAATGTCAATGTTTGTCTTGTTCCACTGCCCCTGAATGGTGAAACAAATAAATAAAGTGAACACCACTACTCTGAAAAGAAGCCAGATAGATATAGTAAACATCAGAAAAATCCATTGGCATTACAGCTCTTATTATTTATCAGACTGGATCAGGAAGAATAAACACAAACAGGTATTTCTACTTGGTTGGAACACTGAGCTTGGGAAAGAGAGAGGAGACGGAGAGGAGTAAAACACAGAACTTTCTCTGGTTAACATTTAAAGGTGGTGCTCGTATAGTCTAACAAATACATTTAAAAATTCACAACAAACCTCAGACCAGTAAGGTTACTGACAGCTGGCAGGGAGTTACATGGGGAGACGTAGCAGTAGCTCAACACATTTTAACTTCACGTAATTGTGTTTAGGAGGAAAATAACAGAATTATGATCACAAATTGGCCTGAAGTAGATCTTCATAATATTTGTCACAATAATCAATAAACAAACTACAATGAGCCTGATCCACAGGACAAGCCTCCACCTGCCGGAGTCAGCTGTAACACCTGAACACAACGGCTGTGACTGACAGTTTCTGAAAACTAGTTGGCAAGCTGACAGAGAAGATTAAATATATAACTGCTGGAAATCTCTAAGAGCCGTCATGCTACAAATGCAAACTACCAAAAACTGAAAAAAACAAAACAAAGGGAGAAACCAATTCCAGTAATACGCTGTCTTGACTTGCATGAAGAATTTTCCACTTTTATTTGATTAATAAAGTTGAATAACATCCACTTTAAACTCAGTTCAGCTAAAAACATTAGGAGCATGATGGAGGGTTAGTAGTTGAGCTCATTTCACAGGAACATGTTGGAGGCCACTGCTCTAAAAACTCAGGGAGAAGGCTCACTCAGAATCTACTACAATCTAATAATACATAGTATCTGTGCACTGATATAAAGCCTGGCCTGCCCCACACCGTCACATCAAACAACCTAACAGAAGAACCAGTTACACAGACTGACAGTTTTACTTTGAAAGGATAAACTGCAAACAGAAATAATCATGCTAAAAGGTGTATTATAGCTGAGAGTTGTTAAGAAGTTTGTACTTAATTATTAATACATTTTGCCTCCAAAACTATTCTAAGACGAAGTACATCTTCCACATAATAACATTGACATGTTTTAATTCACAGAGCTTCCTATCTAAAATGGTCCTCATATCATATTACTCTGCCACTCCCAAATTTAAATTTGTAGTGCTCCATATCTTCCTGTAATATAAAAGATTAATCCAGATGAGCTCAACAGACTAGTCATCTTCTATCTGTGGACATGTTGTTGTGCTGTTTGTATGCACAAAAAAACACAGTATTGGTTGTTATCAACTGGCATTGCTGACCATGGCTAACCTGGCTAGAGCTAATGAAAACAATGAAAACACGACTTGTAAATGGAACGCATTCAACTCAGGTGTGACGCCATTCCCAGCCAAAATCACAACTGGTAATACTGGTCAGTGGTGTCTCTCCATAACACAACAAGATCACACCTGTTACACAAGCAGCAATTAAGACTCAGTTCCTTTCTAACATTGTTTTCTAAAATAAGGTCCCATGGTGGTCCACCAGAAGGGAAGGGACTCTGCCTCTCTTTTATGACCTATCTGGGGTCGCTGTCTTATCGAGGGGAGTGCAGGGTTAGGTGGGGTTGGTGTAAAGCTCCCAGCATCATCATCATCATCATCATCATCATCATCATCATCATCATCATCATCACCACTAACCTTTAGTTTATTTAGTTCTCTGAGGTACAATTAAGGGCAAGCCCTCATTTTCAACGTAGCCGAGATTACACAAAATAAAATTTAGACTAAAATGACACTAAAATTTAGAACAAAATACACCAAGAGTGCAAAAAATTCCAAATACAGTGACAGGAATAGAAACAAGGTGAACTCAAATAAATAAAAAAGAATCAAGATAAAATCAAGTACATTTAAATTACTAAAACAAATTACACCCAGAAACAGTACCATTTAACACCATTGCTCTAAAACTACCATACCTGTTTATCCAGCGTCTTTTTATCAGCTGAGAAGCAAAAGAATGAACTCTGTTGCTCGTGTGAGTAACATTACATCCTGATACTGAACACACAGGTATGCACTGGGCTAACAGGTTCATGGGAATCTGTTTATGCATGTTTCTGTCACCTTATCAGATGTAATTAAAAATGTGGTTTGTTTCCGTGTCTCCTGCTCTTCTCTGGAAAGGTTATAGCCTACTGCAGTAATTGTTCTCTAGTCTCTCTAGTCTAGCTATTTTTTTTAGTTGGTCTATTTAGTTATTGTAATTTAACCCTACATGAGACCTATTTGTTTATTTAACCTGTGCACGGTTAAAATGTTGCTCATTTCAAAGGTTAGCTATGTAACCATGTTCCTATGGTGACAATTTTACTGCATGTTACTCAATAAGAGTGTCTGTATCCTTTTATTTTGCTGATGGGCCATTGTTTGTCCGATGATGCTGCATATAAAGTCAGCTGATGAGTTCCTCTATTTCCTACTCCATATCATTCATTTCCCTTAGTGTTTCTTTTATTTCCATGCAGTTCTTTTGAATAACAACTTTCAAGGAGAGAACAGTTCGGTAGTACAGACGGGTCTCGGCTGTATCGCTTCCTTAAAACATTAAAGCAACACTAGAGAACTTTTTGTAACTTAAAATAATGTTTCCAAAATCGTTTCAGTGGTTCATCAACTCGTAACAGGGTGAACAGCACTTCTACATTCGCTTTGCAGCTCTCTACCTGCTATAACCGCACTATGCAAGTTTGCCAGATCGGGTAGCAGATCTGTAGTTCCAACGAGACATAGTGGGACAATTCAGATCTGACGTTCACGCCCACCTCTGCTGTGATTGGCCAGCTGTGCAGAGGTGTATCATTTGAACTTCTCTCTCATTTGTTACTCAACTTTTTATGACACTTTTCACGTGAACAACCTAGTTCGGTGCAACATTATTCCTATATTTATTATTCTCCTCCCTATGACAGAAAGGCTGAAGGCTTTTCTGTTTGATGCTGCCTTTAAATAAAAAAAAATCGAACCATTTCAAATGTCTTAAACTGCACTGTAACTTTTATTCTCGTATTCTACACCGGTCTTATTTTATTTGACCTGTTTAAATTCTCTTTAACGAATGTTTTAACTGCTCTTTCATGTTTTATGTAAAGCACTTTCAATTGCCTTGTTGCTGAAATGTGCTATAGAAATAAAGCTGCCTTGCCACAATAGAAATAGAAGGTTAGTCTAGGGTTAGCACTATTGGAAACTTACTTGTATTACTTCTTTTTGTTATTTCTATTTTCATGTAAAAGAAAAACAACTGCAAGTACAGCAAGAGTTCCAGCTCCATATAGGTTGATATAGGTCCATATGCTGGTGTTGTTGTCTGAAACACATCACAAAAAGTTTAGTTTAGTAAGTTTATTTTAAATAAGTTTAAAAAAAAAAGTAAAACAACATAAACGTACACTCAGAATGTAACTACATATGTTCAGTAGATTGGTCATAGACTAACAACGTATTCTCATGAATGGGTTCATATGATATTGTACAAAAATGTATGCACAACAATTCATATAATATCCTACGAAATCATGCGACCGCCGGCCGGTCATGTGACGCCGGGTACAGAGCTCCGTGAGTCTGTTGTTTCAGCGGCCGTTGGTGGCTAGTAGAGTTTAGCTAACAAAAAGTGGGCGTCATGCAGCAACGACAATTAAGGTTAAACACCAAAATGATTAGTTAAGTTTAAAAAAAGATCATGGTTTGGAATAAAACACTCCCGGAAAATCTTTTGTTTTCCCCCGGGAAGAGAACTCCGCTCCCCTGCTTGAAAGACCTGTGTTTTACAGCAGCAGTCACTGTGGTGCTGACAGTAATAAATATGTGGAATACATACGAATTACAGTGCTTTACTTTTTGCAGCTATATGTCTACAAATGGTTCATGAGAACAGCCTGAGACTAAACATAAAGAACAGTTAAATGTGCTGCTAAAACACATGAACAACTCAAGGAGGAATCTTACCAATAATAGCCACATAAATCTCAGCATGAGTCCTACGGTTGGTTTCCTCCTGTGTGACGACACAGCGACAGCAGCTGGTCTTGGTCACAGTAGTCTGGAGGGTGATGTGGTATCTGTCTCCTCTTTCAGAGACCTGTGGGTCTTTAGCAGGAAGTTTGTTTCCATCTCTGTCCTGCCACTCTACTCTAGGTTTGGGAGCAGCACCTCGAACCTCACACTGCAGCAACACTCCATCATCTGTGGCATCAATAATGTTGATGTCTGGCTCTGGAGCCACTGTGAACACAGGATAAACAATAACTACAGAATAATTACATTTAGGCTTATTTTCTTTATAACTGTTGAATGAAAGCACTCACCAACAACAAGCTTAAGGTGGAACATTTGATGAAGACGTGGGAAATCACAGGTGTAGTCTCCACTGTCAGCCTCCTTCGTATTTCTGATGATTATGGAGGCGTTGCCGTGTTTCAGTTCATCTTCAAAATGTGAGACTCGACCTTTGAACTCTTCACTCTGACCTGGACGACCATTATTGTAATGAAAGCCTCTTTCATACATGAAAACCTCCTTCAGACCTTCATCTTTCTGAGCAACTTTCCTCCAGTCAAACAGTTTTGACTCAACGTTCTCCTTGGTGCTGAGAGAACAGGGTAACATAACATCTGTCTCTTCTTTCACTATGATGTATTTTGGCTCTGGAAGATAAAAACATATTTATTAATCCAAATGTTTATCTGCAGATTAATTAATTATTAGGGCAGAAATAAAAAAACTTTGAAACACGTCACCAGAATCATTCTACAACACCAGTTAAAAAAGTAATTTGTAGTCTAACTTATAAGATTTATTAACTGTATTTTAAAATTGTAGTTTATTATGTAATTTACACAATTAATCATAAGACCACTAATACAGTAATACCTCAACAGTATCCAAAATTAGTACATGTAGCCATGCAAGCAACAAAACACAGCCAAGAAACACTGATTATAGCCTCTTTTTTGATACAGTGGTGCTCATGAGTTTAGGAACCCATGCTAAAGATGACTAAAAAGAGGAATAAAAAATCATCCTTTGGAAATTGATCTTAATGCCTTAATTTAAAAAATTAGGAAAAATCCAATCTTTAAGGACAACAATTTTCTTTGTGAAGGAATAATGTATCGTAAATAAATAAATGTTCTTCCTTAAAATTCTACTTTTAAAGGTCAGTTATTTCATGGATCCAGGATACTATGCATCCTGATAAAGTTCCCTTGGCCTTTGGAATTAAAATAGCCCCACATCATCACATACCCTTCACCATACCTAGAGATTGGCATGGTTCATATTAACCTAATAGCTGGTTTGATTTGCATTGAGAGATGATCTTATCATCCCATGACAATCTCTAGGTATGGTGAAGGGTATGTGATGATGTGGGGATATTTTAATAGTAAATATATTTACTATTGCTGTTTACCATAAAGCAAAAGTATTTCTCATCCGATTACTTGATTAATCAATGAAATAATCAGTAGAATACTCGATTAGTAAAAGAATCGATAGCTGCAGCCCTTGTCGCTATATGATTCAGCTAATTACTAGTGACTTTATAGGTGTGGCCCTGTCTGACTGTCTGAAGCAAGATAATAAAAACTAATCTAGGCTACAAAGTTAGTAATTCTTACCATTTTTATCACAAAGTGTTTTCCAGGTCAAACACAGAAGACACAAACACAGCAGATCCAGAAGAAGCTTCATAGTTGTTGTTTAATCAGGCTATAGGAACAAAGAAGGAGTTGCTTTTACAAATAACTTCACACAGTTTTATTACAGATTTAATCACTCCTCAGCTCAGCACAGCTGGTTTCCGCCCATAGACTATATATATTACAGTCTAAGTTTCCACTCCAGCAGCAGCAGGAAGAGGCGCTGCTCTGTGTCGTATTCCTGGAGTTACAGAAGTCCGGCCGCGTCAGACACCGCCTACCAAAGCCTGGGTCTGTCCCAGGTTTCTTCCTAAAAGGAAGTTTTTCCTTGACACTGCTTGCTCTTTGAATTACTGGAATTGTTGGGTCTTTGTAAATTATAGAGTGTGGTCTAGACCTACTCTATCTGTAAAGTGTCTCGAGATAACTCGTGTTATGATTTGATACTATAAATCAAATTGAATTGAATTATCATTGGTTCTGTGTCTTGTTGTGTTTATGTGTTCTTTCATGTCTTTGTCTCTGCATCATTTTAATAGGTTATTAAGGACAAAGATATGTAATTCCAGAAGATGAATTTAGTTCAGTATGTATAGGTCTCCGTGTTGCAGTGAAATCTGGTACCCTTTGAGATCTGTGTCCCCCTACCTGAACCAAGCCTATAGATCATTTTTTATCTAAATGGAAGATTAAAAAGATGTAAACAGCATGTTCAAAGTGTTGTCTATGTTTTTCAGTTTGGGGAGGGGGGGGGGGTTGTAAAGTGTTAGGATAATTTACCAAATAATGACAGAATCACTGGAATCTACTTCAAAAGCTTGTTTTACTTGCGCAAGCAGAGTCAGTTTACAGCACTCAGTGTAAGTACCGTAATAATCTCAATGACCATCATCTCAAATCAAAAGAAGATCAAAGATCACAACTTTTGAAACAATCATTTCTCTCTGAGGAGTCACCGAGCCTACCAGTAGGCGTAGCAGGCCCCTTCTGACCCATATCTATGAATACCACTGTTAACAATCCAATGATAACATTCAAATCGGGTGAAGGAGTGCATCATAAAAGCAAAGATGTATTATAAATGACTGACTAGTGATCTCAACGGTGGCTCTTTTAAGGAGCAGAGAGTCAAGTTAGTCATACATTTCACACAATCAGTAACTTTCTTCTTATGTCTGGTCAGGCTCAGCATTTCCTCAGGGATACTGTACATCCTGTAATAGGTCACTCAGCTTTCATGATGAACACATGAAAGACAGTAATACTGAAACAGAAATACTAAAACAGAAGTTATGATGAAAATGGTTCAACAAAGAAGATGAAGCAGAACAGTTTGCTAGTAAGCATGATTTTCCTAACATGAAGTTAAATCATGTTATTCCTTTTATGCAAGTTTCAGCTGGAAAAACAGTCACATTGCGAAGAATAATGTCAATATTTTAAGATTATTTTTTGGCATTTTAGGCCTGCATTTATATAGGACAGCTGAAGACATGAAAGGGGAGAGAGAGGGGGAACGACACGCAGCAAAGGGCCCCAGGGCGGAGTCGAACCCGCTGCCACTGCGTCGAGGAGCAAACCACCACACATGGGCGCCCGCTCCACCAGGTGAGCCACCCAGGCGCTCGATATTGACATTTTATTTAAGATTTTCAATAGCAAAGTTTAAAGGGCTGCAGCTAAGATTATTGTCATTGTCAGTTTATCTGTGGATTATCAGAAAATGGTGAAAAATGTGGATCAGTGTTTCCCAAAGCTCAAGATGACGTCCTCAAATGTCTCGTTCTGTCCACAACTCAAAGATATTCAGTTTACTGTCACAGAGGAGAGAAGAAACTAGACAATATTCACATTTAACAAGCTGGAATCTGAAGTTTTGCTTTTTTTTCATAAAGAATGACTTAAACCGATTAATTAATTATCAAAATAATAGATGATTAATTCAACAGTTTACAACTAATCAATAGATTGATTAATCTTTGCAGCTCTAAATTAAAATGACATGAAGGCACTATACAACTGCATTATTGGTTAACAACATAAACAGTGCAAGAACATTGTAAAAGTGTACTGTACATACTTGTCTTATTAAAGGAAAAAAAAACTCTATTAATTTCTTTTTTTTTAAGAATGTTTTTTTGGCATTCCTGCTTTTAACAGCTCGTGATAGAGACAGACAGGAGAGAGAGGGGATGAGATGCAGCAAAGGGCCCTGCACCGGACTCAAACCAGAGTGGCTGCAGTGAGGACTCAGCCTAAAGTACGCGCTGCACCCGGTGAACCACCAGGGCGGGGAAATGGAAATAATGATAAAAATTTGATTAATTGTATAGCCCTAGTTCCTGCTTTCTTTGCAAATGAGGATTTCACAGTATAACATTTGATAATCTTATAAAATATACACTCACCTTAAAGATTATTAGGAATACCTGTAAGATTTCTTGTTAATGCAAATACCTAATCAACCAATCACATGGTAGCTGCTTCAATGCATTTAGGGGTGTTGTCCAGGTCTAGACAATCTCCTGAACTCCAAACTGAATGTTAGAATGGGAAAGAAAGGTGACCTAAGCAACTTTGAGCGTGGCATGGTTGTTGGTGCCAGACGGGCTGGTCTGAGTATTTCACAATCTGCTCAGTTACTGGGATTTTCACGCACAACCATTTCTAGGGTTTACAAAGAATGGTCTGAAAGCAGCAAAGCATTTGTGAAGCCACAACACACACAACCTTGAGGCGGATGGGCTACACCAGCAGAAGACCACCAAAATTGAACAGTTGAAGACTGTAAAAATGTTGCCTGGTCTGATGAGTCTCGATTTCTGTTGAGACATTCAGATGGTAGAGTCAGAATTTGGTGTAAACAGAATGAGAACATGGATCCGTCATGCCTTGTTACCACTGGGCAGGCTGCTGGTGCTGGTGGTGGTGTAATGGTGTGGGGAATGTTTTCTTGGCACACTTTAGGCCCCTTACTACCAACTGGGCATCGTTTAAATGCCACACCCTACCTGAGCATTGTTTCTGACCATGTTCATCCCTTTTTGACCACCATGTACCCATCCTCTGATGGCTACTTCCAGCAGGATAATGCACCATGTCACAAAGCTCAAATCATTTCAATTGGTTTCTTGAACATGACAATGAGTTCACTGTACTAAAATGGCCCCCACAGTCACCAGATATCAACCCAATAGAACATCTTTGGGATGTGGTGGAACGGGAGCTTCGTAACCTGGATGATCATCCCACAAATCTCCATCAACTGCCAGATGCTATCCTATCAATATGGGCTAACATTTCTAGAGAATGCTTCCAGCTCCTTGTTGAATCAATGCCACGAAGAATTAAGGCAGTTCTGAAGGCGAAAGGGGATCAAACACACTATTAGTAGGGTGTTCCTAATAATCCTTGAGGTGAGTGTATAGTATACTAGGCTATTTAGAGAGAAAGAGACAGACAGAGAAAGACAGAGACAGCGAGACAGAGACATAGACAGACAGAGACAGACAGAGAGACAGAGACAGAGAGAAACAAACAGACAGACCGAGACAGAGAGGAAACAAACATGAGACACATGAACAGACAGGAGAGACAGAGACAGGGAGAAACAAAACAGACAGACAGACAGACAGAGAGAAACAATAGACAGACAGAGAGACAGAGAGAGACAGAGACAGGAGAAACAGAAACAGACAGAGACAGACAGACAGAGAGAAACAAACAGACAGACAGAGACAGGGAGAAACAGAGACAGAGACAGAGAGACAGAGAGACAGACAGACAGAGAGAGACAGAGGCAGGGAGAAACAGAAACAGACAGACAGAGACAGGGCAAGACAGAGACAGAGAGAAAGAGACAGACAGAGAAAGACAGAGAAAGACAGAGACAGAGAGACATAGACAGACAGAGACAGACAGAGAGACAGAGACAGAGAGAAACAAACAGACAGAGACAGACAGACCGAGACAGAGAGAAACAAACAGAGAGACATGGACAGACAGAGAGAGACAGAGACAGGGAGAAACAGAAACAGACAGAGACAGACAGACAGACAGAGAGAAACAAATAGACAGACAGAGAGACAGAGAGAGACAGAGACAGGGAGAAACAGAAACAGACAGAGACAGACAGACAGAGAGAAACAAACAGACAGACAGAGACAGGGAGAAACAGAGACAGAGACAGAGAGACAGACAGACAGAGAGAGACAGAGGCAGGGAGAAACAGAAACAGACAGACAGAGACAGGGCAAGACAGAGACAGAGAGAAAGAGACAGACAGAGAAAGACAGAGAGAGAGAGAGAAAGAGACAGACAGAGAAAGACAGAGAAAGACAGAGACAGAGAGACATAGACAGACAGAGACAGACAGAGAGACAGAGACAGAGAGAAACAAACAGACAGACCGAGACAGAGAGAAACAAACAGAGACACATGAACAGACAGAGAGAGACAGAGACAGGGAGAAACAGAAACAGACAGACAGACAGACAGAGAGAAACAAATAGACAGACAGAGAGACAGAGAGAGACAGAGACAGGGAGAAACAGAAACAGACAGAGACAGACAGACAGAGAGAAACAAACAGACAGACAGAGACAGGGAGAAACAGAGACAGAGACAGAGACAGAGAGACAGAGAGACAGACAGACAGAGAGAGACAGAGGCAGGGAGAAACAGAAACAGACAGACAGAGACAGGGCAAGACAGAGACAGAGAGACAGAGACAGACAGAGAAAGACAGAGAGAGAGAGAAAGAGACAGAAAGAGACAAACAGAGAGACATAGACAGACAGAGACAGACAGAGAGACAGAGACAGAGAGAAACAAACAGACAGAGACAGACAGACCGAGACAGAGAGAAACAAA
>NC_050178.1:37197348-37207102 GCF_008315115.2 Sander lucioperca
GCAGCATTGCAGGCAGCATTTGTACAAGATTAGGAACTGTCATTGATTAGTTCTAACCATAGACTGTATATATTAGTGGACAGCGCATCCGGTTCAGCAAAATGTGGCAAATGCGGAAGTGCCTTAAACCTGCATTCTATCTGAATTCCAGCAGAGGGCGACACGTGCGGTTGCAAAAAGGAGGTCGGTTTCTATAGAAGTCTATGGCGAAATGACCCACTTCTCACTTGATTTATTACCTCAGTAAACATTTCAATTAAGAGTTTATATTCTCAATCGCTAGTTTTAAGTCTTCTGCAACACAGAATGATGGTCATTTTTTGAATTATGGTCTCGTTGATTTTAAAATCGGCGATAAAGCGGGGGATGTTTTAGGGCGTGGCTATGATGTGATTGACAGTTCGCGGCCTGTCAATCATGACAGAGGTTTAGCAAAGCTTATCCATGGCACGTAAATTTCACTTTGGGGGTTGACCAGCTTTCGTCTTCGTGACTGTGACAGTTGGTCGCCTAATAATGTCTTGTTCAACGTTCGGTTGTACGACAAGACACTCAAAGGAGTCGGCAGTTCAGTTTTTCCGGTAAGTAACGTTACATTTTGTTTTAATACCGTTTTTCGTTAGCCAACGTTAGCATCCCAATGAATATCAGTTAGCTAGCTAGATTGCACCTTGCTAACCAAGCTAGCGGGCTAACTAATAACGTTATGCAGACCAGACCGTATAAACGGATTAAAATTAATATATTTAACGTTACAGTCGTATACAGTAGGTATGCACAACGGTCTCGCCGGTAATCTGTTTTTAACCATATGTGATGTTATTGCTAATCGATGCACATGTAATGGTAATGTTAGCTTAAAGTCAAAGCCTGATATAGCTAACGTTATAGTGCAAATTCATATAAATCCTATTCGTACGGGATCAGAATCATTTTGGGACCGCGTGTGATTTAGGAAGTACCCCCTCACATCTGAGTTTTGTGTGGGGCATTCGCACGGGACAAGCGGAGACTGCTTTTACTTGAATATACTGAAATACATGTACCCCGCCCGAGAGTTGGGCAACGTTACCCGGAGGCGCCCGAAGGACAGGCACAGACACCCACACAGCATCACCGTCACCCTCACCTCGGACAAAGCCGCGCTGGAGCGCGTCGACGGACGGGGCAGTAGGCCAGAATATCCGTTTTTGCAATAAAATGTCGCACATATAAAAATATATATATTATTGTAGTTACATAAGTGTTCTATCTTGAAAAATCTTCAGTTCTGCAGCCAAATGTATTGTATAAAGCACCAGGTTCAATATTCTTTTCTCAAAATTCTAAATACATTATTTCAGACTGTTAATGTACCTAACAAGCATGCTGCAGGAGTTATTAACCACTGTTGTTGATGCTGTTACACTGAGGTCTTTCTTCCACTTACTGTAGTTGTGTCTGCTAATCTATTTGAAGACCTTCTGTCAGCACATTAGTCTGTTTTAAGTCACATACATGTTGCAATCTATATTTATAAATTCTGTTTATTACTAAAATGTACATATCACTAAAAATGTGTTGCGTACAATACACATTGTCTAAGATAAATTTGACATGTAGGAGTATGTTTACTTAATACTGCATGTCCTCAACTGAAGCATACCTTCATGTACAAGCTCATATATTAATATAATTCATTGTGATCTACCATGCCTTAACTACATGTTTGTCTTTACAAAGGTATCCACACTGAAAACTGAATGACCAGAGCCTACAGAAGGAAGACCTGGTGTATAGAGCAGCGTATTTGGTGCCATTCATCTTGTTGTGGAAAACAGATTGCATTGACCACATCCGAAGTTCTCAAATGTGTTCTGATTATAACGATGCCAGAAAATCATTTTTGGTTCAGCTTCTTCTGCTGAAAGGACAGACCAACTTTTAGCACTTTAGCAGTCACTGGTATTTAGAGGTTTAAAATGTGAGTCCTGTAATAGATGTGTCCTCTTGTGGTACTGTTAGGCCTGCTGCTCCTAGGTAGCTTCTCTGTGTCTCTCCTCCCTCCCTCCCTCCCTCTGTCTGTCTCTCCTCCCTCCCTCTCTCTGTCTGTCTGTCTCTCCTCCCTCCCTCTCTGTCTGTCTCTTATTGCAGGAGTGGAGTCTAGAGGGTGGGAGTCTGGGTTCCAGCTGCCTCTCATCTACCACAATCAACCAACAATTTGTGATAATACTTTTGTTATAATGAATTTGCAATAACCCTACACAGATTAAACAGCACCTAGTGCATTTTCAATTACCTACTAAACACTTGACTATGTATGTCAAAATAAATATGTCTATAAATTAATCTAAAAGGATTTTGGTGAAGTGTTTTCATGGTGATTAAAATTGACAAGTACATAAAGACACACAAGAAAAGCACAAACTACATTTCCCTGATCCTTCTTTGTCAACATTCAAATATGGTAACATTTGAGAAATCATATTTTTGTTGATTAAAGCCAAAATAGACACTTTTAATCAATTACAAATTCTATCAAATTACCAATGTCTTGTATGACTACAATATTGTTTATGTTCCTATAGTTGCTTCAGAAAAACAAATGTAGCTTTAGAAAGACCTTTATTTCACATTGAAATGGGCATTAACTACAAAAACTACATAAACCACAAACAACACTGGCAATATTTTTAAGATTATGTTAGGGTTAGGGGTTAAATTGATGAATTAAATAATGTAGTTCACCTTTTACAATCCGGTGTACATTCCACACATAAAACACTGCTGTGGGTCAAGGTAAGACATGTCTGCATATGAAAAAAAAGGGTAGTTGAATCACTAGTGTCACATTGTTAATTACAGTAGAAATGGTTGACATTACAAACCACAATATAAAAATATAGCTTAACATATAAAGCTGAATGCACTTGTGCAGCACTCTGTTCAGTCAAGTCCAAATGCCTGGGTAAAGAAATAAAAGCTGCCTTTACAATTACAGTGAGCATAGTGTGACAGTCTGTTGGTTGTCTGTAATGCACAGTGGAAAAAGAAAAAAAACCCTGCGAGCCTTGTCGATCTTCCCCGGATTGTTAACAGCCCTCCACCTGCATCTCTGGGTGATGCCAGAGAAGATGGACTTACTTCTGAGGTATTGGGTGGGTGCACATGCCATCGTGGCTCTCCACACTCCTATTTCTGAAAGAAAGAGTCATCAATTTGCATTTGAGCCCCTCATAGTTAAATATATATGCACACTAGCATGTAACTGTACTTCATTAATTATCGGGGGAGAATACAGATGAATCAACAACAGTCTATTGTTCTTTAGTGTAACTTTAATTTAGTTAAATGAGCTTATTTCTGCTAACTTTAGCTCTTAAAAGCATGTAAAGGCTAATTGTGCCAACCATAGACTGATGGAGCAAACAGTAGCAAGACATTATCGGTGCATTATGGTTATTACAGTTAACCAAACGTTCTAAGAAACTTTGTTATACATCTGCTAATACTTAGTGTTAGATAATGATAAGCATTAACAATCCCCGTTTTGCATTTCGCTGACACTACGTTTAAATTAGGACAACGTAAACTTCCATTTGCAGAAAATTAACGTTAGCATGTTTTACCAGTGGCTAGCTAACGTTACAGACAATTTACATGGTAACTTCAGATACATTTACTTTACAATGTGACTCATCTTATATGTAATATAACTATTGGACAAAGATATATTTAAAACCTAGTGAAGCTATATCTTACCTCGAATTATGTAGGCTAGCTTTCAGCAGCAGTTGCATCCAGATTGCCAGTGAACGTGTGTAAGGTAACGTAGAGTGTCAGCAGCGTTGCCAACTCCAAAAAAAACAAACAGTCAGACACCGCCCAATAGTCTATGGCTCCTCCCTCACTCCGCCCTCTCGTCTAAAAACGTCACATCCGCAACCAGGATGGCTGCGCCCATAAACGCAAACTAGACGACGGATAACTGATCTCCACAAACCAATGGGTGACGTCACACATGCTCTGTCCATTAATATATACAGTCTATGGTTCTAACCATCAGACTGTGTTAACACACACTAACATTTTAGCTTGGGTATTTTAGGTTAATTTGTTTAATTTTTTAATGTAATCTGAGCAATAGATCTAAAATACATTCTACACAAAATATAAAAACTCATCTCCCCATCTCATCACACTTTCACACTGACAACTTTCTCTAATTATTCAAATTTAAGCAAACATGAATTTTTATATTTATTTGATGTCCAAGCAATGTCTCTTAAATTTTATAAAAATGTCCGTCTTTGTCATTTGTTGTTCTAATTCATATGTAACTTAGTATATATGCAGCAACAGTTTCCATACCATGTGGACCAGCTGGACTGGAGCTCGTTGGTGATGGCCCAGCTCTCTCCTTTCCCTTTCACTGTCTGAGCCCTGCACGGTATCTTGTCTCTGGCTTTCTCCCTCCTCATTTTGGTGATGCTCTCCCTCCATATCTTCACCGCTGTGGTGTTCTCCACCTCCTCCCTTACCCTGTCCTCTCTGTTTCCTAGTACCCTGCTCACTGTCCTCGCCGTCTCCTAGTACCCAGCTACCCAGCCCGAGTACGAGGTAAGTGCTGTAGTAAAACCAGCAGGGGGCTTTGTATGTGTGGAGTGATTTGGGAAGCACTAGAATCAATAACATTTTTTTCCAATATAAATATATTATAAATAGGCTGAGCCAGCTATCCAAAAATGTGTGGGTGTAGTATGTTGATAGGGAGGCCCTAGATGTGTGGAGTGTTTCTGGAAGAGCTAGACTCTAACATTGACGGTATTGAATTTTCATCCCAATAAAAATTCCTAAGAAATAGGCTGAGCCAGCTCTTCAAAAATTAGCAGGTGTAGTATGTTCAGAGGGAGGCCCTATATGTGTGGAGTGATTTTGGAAGAGCTAGACTCAATAACATTGACGGTATTGAATTTATTCCCAATGAAAATTCATTAAAAATAGGCTGAGCCAGATTTTCAAAACTTAGCAGGTGTAGTATGTTCAGAGGGAGACACTAGATGTGTAGAGTGATTTTGGAAGAGCTAGACTTAATAACATTGACGGTATTGAATTTTTTCCCAATACAAATATATTATAAATAGGCTGAGCCAGATTTTCAAAAATTAGCGGGTGTAGTATGTTCAGAGGGAGACACTACATGGGTGGAGTGATTTTGGAAGAGCTAGACTTAATAACATTGACGGTATTGAATTTTTTCACAATAAAAATTCATTAAAAATAGGCTGAGCCAGATTTTCAAAACCCAGTGGGTGTAGTATGTTCAGATGGAGGCCCTAGATGTGTGGAGTAAATTTGGAAGCACTAGGCTCAATAACAGTGAAGCTGTTGAATTTTATCTTTCTATCCACTTTCGGTTTTCCATTTTGTAGACGGTCCCTAGACGCTCGGCTGAAAGCAGAACGCTCACAGGGATGCGTTGTATTTATCCACATATGTAGACGCTTCTTTGGGATAAAAACCGGGTTGTTGCTTGTTGTCTACCGTACTACGGTTAGATAGAGCTGCCTATTGTGTAAGTAACACGTTTCATCTAAGATTTATTGAACCGCGAATCTGCCAATTTTTCGTCCTCACTACAGAGGGACACAGACGGAAAAACAGACGATCAGATTCAGCTTCAGATCTTCAGCTACAGGAGAGAAAAGTGGAAAACTACAACCCTGCTGCTTCAACCTGCTGACACTCCACACACTGAAGGTGAGTTTGACTATGAACAAGACTCAAAGTGAAAGTAAATTTCAGTGAAGTTAGTAGAGGAGGGAGGGGAGCCATGACTGACTGTACTTTCTGATAAAATGGCTTCCAGAACAAGCTTCTTTCATGCTACACACTGGTTATAGAAAATAAGCCGAGCACACTCATCTGACTATTTTAAATTCCGGAGTGTCTAACGCTGTTGCGCTAACGTTAGCAAACGTCGGCGTAGCTAGCTGTCTAAACTTGTGAAAAGCCAAACAGCATCCCCGTCCAAGCTGTGTTTCACTTCCCCTCCAATATTATTATACTAATAATAAAGACGCATGGACTCGGTCGAGACCAAAAGCCATATTTTGCAACACCAGTGGCACAGACCGAGACCATAGACAGTGAACAGAGACCAGTGGCAGAGACCGAGACCATAGACAGTGAACAGAGACCAGAGGCACAGACGAGACCATAGACAGTGAACAGAGACGGGGCTTTCGTCTGTCGTCTCCCCAACGTGACGTAGTGCAATGCATTGTGGGGGAAAGGAGAATCATTGCAAACTGCTGTAAAATAGTACTACTTTTTCATATTTTATTCCGTTTTGTGATATCCATTGTATTTGATGTTGTTGGGTAACAGTTTAAATGTATATTACCAACAAGCAAATTGCGCAAATTCGTTAGAAAATAAACCCTGCAACATGGGCTTTAAAGACACCAAGTAGTCAATGGATGTTCTGCATTTCACAGGAGCTGCTAGGTGAGTGGTAGGTAATTTGTAATATACTTGAAGTATGAGGCCTGTTGTTTTGGGGATATTAGCAGTTATGGTCTGTGAGATTTTGTTATTGGGTAAGACAAGTTGAGGGATAAATCCTGTCATTTCAGCCTTATGGTCCTCATTATGATTTACTGTATTTTAAATAGGAACTGAAAGGGAAAGAATTAGGAAGTTTCCATTTTTTATGTTTTAATATTTGATCAGTTCAACTTTCAGAGCCTGAAGTGAGATCAACACACCTAATGAAACCTGATGAGTGTTTGTTTAACAGTGATGTCATTTACATACATCAGTTCTTCATGGTCCTGGTATTATACAGATTAATATGTTTCAGTATTAAGAGACAGAAATATACATGATCAAAATGAGCCTCGAGAGGTTAAAACACGACCTAAAAGGCAAAACAAAATATTAATTAGTGCCTGTGAAATATTAATTACTTGACAAAGAGTTCAAAAGAAATTTTAATATCCTGTATATTGAGCAAACTACTTTAACTGTTTAATAAAAATACTCACCAACAATAAGCTCAATGTTGAATTTTTGAGGTGGCTGAAGACGAGGAAAATCACAGGTGTATTCTCCACTGTCAGATATCTTCATATTTCTGATGATTATGGAGGCGTTGCCATGTTTCAGTTCATCTTGAAAATGAGAGACTCGACCTTTGAACTCTTCACTCTGACCATCTAGACCGTTGTTGTAACTTTCCTCCAGACAAACAGTTTAGACTCAATGTTCTCCTTGGTGCTGAGAGAACAGGGTAACATTACATCACTGTGTTGTCCCACGGTCACTTTGTCGTCTGACCCTGAAAGATAAATCATGTATTAATCAGTATGTTTACATGCAGAGTAATTAGGTTTAGACAGACTTAGACAGTCTTGTTTTTTGGCCTTGTTTTGCAAATTGTGCTCTGCAAAACTTTTGCACTGCCCTCCAGATACATATTTGCACATTTTAGTTTTTTAGGATATGTTCCAATTTTTATCCTGAGTTTATAAACTTTTATATACAGTATATTTTTCTAATTCTTACGTTTCACACTGGTGTTAAGCACGCCATGAAAAATTAATAACACTGAACTCCCTCTTTTTCCCAAATAATGTTGAACATTAACTCGGTATAGGCCTTTCTATCTCTCTGCAGATTTTGGACTTTGAAAATGAGCATTTGAGAGAAAGAGGAGACGGAGAGGAGTAAAACTTGAAGTTTCTCTGGTTTATATTTAAATGTACCACTCTTAGCTTATAAATACATTTAAAAATTCACAACAAACCTCAAACCAGTAAGGTTACTGACAGCTGGCAGGGAGTTACATGGGGAGATTGTGCAGTAGCTCAACACATTTTAAAGTGCTCAAATTATGGTCATTTTCAGGTTCATAATTGTATTTGGAGTAGGGCTGGGCAATATATCGATGTTATATCGATATCGTGATATGAGACTAGATATCATCTTAGATTTTGGATATCGTGAAATCGTAATATATTAAGTGTCGTCTTTTCCTGGTTTTGAAGGCTGCATTAGAGTCAAGTGATGTAATTTATTTATTACAAGTATTTGATTTTCTCCATATCGCCCAGCCCTAATTTAGAGGTTGTACCAGAATAGGTTTACATGGTTTCATTTTCAAAAAAACACCATATTTTTGTTGTATTGCACATTGCTGCAGCTCCTCTTTTCACCCTGTGTGTTGAGCTCTCTGTTTTAGCTACAGAGTGAGACATCTCACTTCTGTTCCATCTTTGTTGGGAGTTGCACACGCGCAGTACCTAGGTAAGGACTACTAGCCAGTCAGAAGCAGAGTATGAGGGCGTACCCTGACAGTACCTAGGTAAGGACTACTAGCCAGTCAGAAGCAGAGTATGAGGGCGTGCCCTGACAGTACCTAGGTAAGGACTACTAGCCAGTCACAAGCAGAGTATGAGGGCGTGCCCTGACAGTACCTAGGTAAGGACTACTAGCCAGTCAGAAGCAGAGTATGAGGGCGTACCCTGACAGTACCTAGGTAAGGACTACTAGCCAGTCAGAAGCAGAGTATGAGGGCGTGCCATGCTAGCAGCTAGGCGAGCATTATAACGTGTGTTCCAAAGTGACCACGTTCGTCTCTGAAGTAAAGTTTTCACTAATGTCACTTACATTACATACATAACATACATTACATATGTATATACTTTTTATATTGTTTGTTTTACCTATTCTTTTGTACAGCACTTTGTGATTTTATCTGTGAAAAGCGCTTTATAAATAAATTTTACTTACTTACTTACTTACTAAAGGCTGGACTACAATAGAGCTGTTTGGAGCAGTTTGTGAACAGAGTTTTTTTTAGGGCTGTCAAACGATACATTTTTTCAATCGTGATTAATCGCTGAATTTCTATAGTTAATTGCGATTAATCGCATGTTTATCACACGATTAAAATTCTATTATTTTGCATTTCAGAACTGTTTTTAAAGTGCCCATATTATGAAAAAATCACTTTTTCTGGGATTTAGGGTGTTCTTTTGTGTCTCTGGTGCTTCCACACACATACAAACTTTGAAAAAAATCCATCCATGCTGTTTAGAGTGAGATACAGTTTCTGAATGTGTCCTGTCTTCAGTCTCTGGGTGAGCTGTTCAAAATTGGCACGGCTTGTGACGTCACAAGCCGAAACGAGCAGGCTAACCGCAACCATTAGCTCGTTAGCATGCTAATGCTAACGCTAGCATGCTACCTCGTTCTCAATAGCAAAGCACTGCTACAACACACACAAGTTCACCATAATCTACAAAAGAACTACTTCCATGTGCGCCCTCATTTAGAAGTCTCCCAACTAATCCTGCCTTGTAAGTGACCGAAGTTGTAGAAACAGCCTTTCTTTTACTGTCTATGGAGCTAGCTAGCTGACATGATCTACATCTGAGCTACTGGGCATGTGCAGTGCAATCAAAGATAGTACAGAAGAAGAAGAAGAAGAAAAGAGGTCTCACTCTGTAGCTAAAACAGAGACCAGGTGAAAAGAGGATCTGCAGCAGTGAGAGAGAGCACTGCAGTACAACACAAATATGGTGTTTTTTGAAAATTAAACCATGTAAACCTATTCTGGTACAACCTTAAAATACAATTATGAACCTGAAAATGAGCATAATATGGCTGCTTTAAGTACATATTAACAATGGAAAGCATGCTTACCAGTGTATCTTGATTGGGAATAAAATGAATGCAAAGAAAGTGACTTTATGAACTTGACTTAAAG
>NC_050178.1:37212226-37217226 GCF_008315115.2 Sander lucioperca
GTGTGTGTGTGTGTGTGTGTGTGTGTGTGTGTGTGTGTGTGTGTGTGTGTTGTCAGGGTGCGGCTGGGGTGTGCTTACAATAATGGATCTGAAAATCCTGGGGGGGTGTGTGTGTGTGTGTTTGTCTGTGTGTGTGTGTGTGTGTGTGTGTGTGTGTGTGTGTGTGTGTGTGTCTTTGTGTGTGTCTGTGTGTGTGTGTGTGTGTGTGTGTGTGTGTGTCTTTGTGTGTGTCTGTGTGTGTGTGTGTGTGTGTGTGTCTTTGTGTGTGTCTGTGTGTGTGTGTGTGTGTGTGTGTGTGTGTGTGTGTGTGTGTGTGTGTGTGTGTGTGTGTGTGTGTCTTTGTGTGTGTGTGTGTGTGTGTGTGTGTGTGTGTGTGTGTCTTTGTGTGTGTGTGTGTGTGTGTGTGTGTCTTTGTGTGTCTGTGTGTGTCTTTGTGTGCGTGTGTGTGTGTGTGTGTGTGTGTCTTTGTGTGTGTGTGTGTGTGTGTGTGTGTGTCTGTGTGTGTGTGTGTGTGTCTTTGTGTGGGTGTGTTTCTGTGTGTGTGTGTCTTTGTGTGGGTGTGTTTCTGTGTGTGTGTGTCTTTGTGTGTGTGTTTGTCTGTGTGTGTGTGTGTGTGTGTGTGTCTTTGTGTGTGTGTGTGTGTGTGTGTGTGTGTGTGTGTGTGTGTGTGTTGTCAGGGTGTGACTGGGGTGTGCTAACAATAATGGATCTGAAAGTCATTATTCCTTAAATACCCCAAAAAATCGCCAAAAAAATAAAGTGCCTAAAACATCTAAAAGGTGCAAAAGGCGGCAAAATACTGCCATAAACAAATCTCAGAGACAAAAACGTTGAGAAATGTGACGAAAATGTTGAAAATAATGTCTTGGTTTTTGGTTTTGCTTTAGATAGCGAACAATGTGAGCCGTTGACAGAGGAGGATGTGTCAGATTATGGATCCCTTAAATCATATAGTAGTCTTTAAATTGTGTAAAAAGGCTAGGAAATGCTAAAAAGTCTAAAAATGTCCTTTTAGTTTAACGTGAAACAGCCCTGAAATCACCATCACGAAACCCACCAGACTCCATGTAAATAATCAGGACTTTTATCATCGTAAAAACCACTTAATTCAAAGTGGACAGAAACTAAATCAAACTACCAAAAGCCGTCTTGGTTCATCTTTCCACTGTTCCAACAATCACCACTCTGGTTTGGTTGAAATAAACCCTTAATTCACCCATTTACATGTGTAGATATGCTGGCTCTATACACACTAAAAGTACTGA
Organism: Sander lucioperca; assembly: GCF_008315115.2. Taxonomy (NCBI): domain Eukaryota; kingdom Metazoa; phylum Chordata; class Actinopteri; order Perciformes; family Percidae; genus Sander; species Sander lucioperca. Next base: position 37,213,492 of record NC_050178.1, read on the forward strand.
TTATTTACATGGAGTCTGGTGGAGATATGCTTGCTCTATACACGCTAAAAGTCCTGATTATTTACATGGAGTCTGGTGGAGATATGCTGGCTCTATACACGCTAAAAGTCCTGATTATTTACATGGAGTCTGGTGGAGATATGCTGGCTCTATACACGCTAAAAGTCCTGATTATTTACATGGAGTCCGGTGGAGATATGCTGGCTCTATACACGCTAAAAGTACTTGTTATTTACATGGAGTCTGGTAGAAATATGCTGGCTCTATACACGCTAAAAGTCCTGATTATTTACATGGAGTCTGGTGGAAATATGCTGGCTCTATACACGCTAAAAGTCCTGATTATTTACATGGAGTCTGGTGTGTATTGTAATAAAGTTTTTTTGTGTGTTACAGGCTAGGAAATGCTAAAAAGTCCTGAAATAACGTGTGTGTATTTGTGTGTTGCAGGGAGCGGCCGGTGAACCGCCCCCCCGAGCTGCTGTACCCGCAGGCAGATGTGGCGGAGCGTCTGGCGCTCGGCGGCAGCGAGGAGGCGCTCGGTAACGGCACAAAGGCCGACCTGCAGGCAGCCAAGCGCCTCGCCAAACGCCTCTACAGCCTCGACGGCTTCAGGAAGTCAGACGTGGCTCGCCACCTCGGCAAGAAGTCAGTGTGTGTTTGGGTCCTCAGTACATATTCAGGGCTGGGGGGGTCCCATAGAGCTCAACAGTCCCGCCCCTCCTCTGAGAGACCTTGGGTTCCAGAAGTAAATTTCCCATTAATTTCTCCCATTGACGTCTGGAAAAATCCGTATTTAAAGAGTTTTAGGCCGTGCCTTAGGCTAACCAGACGGGACGTGACTCATACGTATATATCGTATCATTTCGAGTGAAAAAACCAACAGAAAATCCCCAAAAATTCAAAGGTACAAGACTGTGTACATATCATCATCTCAGAGCGAAGGAACTACTCATCCCATATTCTTCAGACCTTTATTCTGAAAATATTAAAAAAAAATTCTGTCTTTTTCCGTAATCATCAGACCTTTATTCTGAAAATATTCCAACTTTTTTTTTTTTTTTTTTGTGGCTTCCCCCCGAAGATATTTTGGGATATTTTATTTTGAGAATAAAGTTTGAAATATTACGTGGGGGGGAGGGGAGGGTGGGCGTAATATTTCAAACTTTATTCTCAAAATATTCCAACATATTTCAAAAATTTTCCGGCTTTTCAAAAGTAAAAAGCCTAATTGGGTACCCAGCCCTCAGTGTGTATATTCCATGTACATATACTTCATATGTACTCTCTTGTTTCTGTGTTCAGTGTGTATATTCCATGTACATGTACTTCATATGTACTCTCTTGTTTCTGTGTTCAGTGTGTATATTCCATGTACATATACTTCATCTGTACTCTCCTGTTTCTGTCCACAGTGTGTATATTCCATGTACATGTACTTCATCTGTACTCTCCTGTTTCTGTGTTCAGTGTGTATATTCCATGTACATGTACTTCATCTGTACTCTCCTGTTTCTGTCCTCAGTAACGACTTCAGTCAGATGGTGGCAGAGGAATATCTCAGTAACTTCAACTTCACCGGTCTGACCATCGATCAGTCGCTCAGGTCAGTTCTGTCTCCGTTTTTATTCACAACATTAAAGGGTAACGTCACTTTATTTCACCCTGGACTCTCTGTCTCCATGTTAGTGTGTCTGAGTATCTGATTGGATCAATAATGTCTGGAACTGGACCAGTATTAAACAAGAACCAAGCTGTAATGTACTGCTGTATGACAGTTAGCATCCACTAACCCACCAGACTGCAAAATGCTAATTAAAAAATATGTCATACATAATTCATAAAATAATTGTACTGTAATGAATGAAGAGATGGATTCTAAACATTTGAAATGTTCATTTATTGGCTCATTGACGCTGATGTAATTTTCTTCTAATGTCTTTTTCCCGTAATTTATTAATTTATTCTGAAAATATTCCAACATTTTTTGGGGGCTTTTTCCTGTAATATTCAGACCTTTATTCTGAAAATATTCCAACTTTTTTTCTGGCTTGTTAAGCATCAGTTAGCATCCACTAACCCACCAGACTCCATGTAAATAATCAGGACTTTTATCATCACAAACACACTTCATTCAAAGAGGACAGAAACTAAATAAAACTATCAAAAGCCGTCTTGGTTCATCTTTCCACTGTTCCAACAATCACCACTCTGGTTTGGTTGAAATAAACCCTTAATTCACCCATTTACATGTGGAGATATGCTGGCTCTATACACGCTAAAAGTCCTGATTATTTACATGGAGTCTGGTGGAAATATGCTGGCTCTATACACGCTAAAAGTCCTGATTATTTACATGGAGTCTGGTGGAAATATGCTGGCTCTATACACGCTAAAAGTCCTGATTATTTACATGGAGTCTGGTGGAAATATGCTGGCTCTATACACGCTAAAAGTCCTGATTATTTACATGGAGTCTGGTGGAAATATGCTGGCTCTATACACGCTAAAAGTCCTGATTATTTACATGGAGTCTGGTGGAAATATGCTGGCTCTATACACGCTAAAAGTCCTGATTATTTACATGGAGTCTGGTGGAAATATGCTGGCTCTATACACGCTAAAAGTCCTGATTATTTACATGGAGTCTGGTGGAAATATGCTGGCTCTATACACGCTAAAAGTCCTGATTATTTACATGGAGTCTGGTGGGTTTGGAGAATAATCTGTAAAATATTTGATTAAAAAAACTCACATAAAACATCAGTCACATGTTGTTTGCTTACAGACAGCCAATCACAGAGCTTCCTGCCAGTTTGTTAATACATTTTTTTTGTGTGTTCAGGATGTTTTTGAGTCAGTTTGCTCTGATTGGAGAAACTCAGGAGAGAGAGAGAGTCCTTGCTCAGTTCTCCAGGAGATACAGACAGTGTAACCCAGAGAGCGTCGCTACCGAAGGTCTGTCTGTCTGTCCGTCCGCCTGCTTGCCTTACCTGTCTCTCTGTCTGTCTATCTCTCTCTGTCTCACGTGTCTCTCTGTCTAACCTATCTGTCTGTCTCTTACCTGTCTCTTTGTCTCCCTCTTTCTGTATGTATGTCTGTCTGTCTGCCTGCCTTACCTGTCTCACCTGTCTCTCTGTCTAACCTGTCTGTCTGTCCATCTCTCTCTGTCTCACCTGTCTGTCTCTGTTTTACCTGTATCACCTGTCTAACTGTCTGTCTCTCTGTCTTACCTGTCTTTCTGTCTCTCTGTCTAACCTGTCTGTCTCTGTTATACCTGTCTTTCTGTCTCACCTGTCTGCCTGTCTCACCTGTCTCTTCTGTCTGTCTGTCTGTCTCGCTCTCTCTCTCTGTTTCTGTCTAACCTCTGTCTGTCTGTCTTTCTGTCTCACCTGTCTGTCTCTCTGTCTCACCTGTCTTTCTGTCTCTCTGTGTAACCTGTCTCACCTGTCTGTCTCTGTTTTACCTGTCTGTCTGTCTCTCTGTGTAACCTGTCTCTCTGTCTAACCTGTTTCTCTGTCTCACCTGTCTGTCTCTGTTGTACCTGTCTGCCTGTCTCACCTGTCTGCCTGTCTGTCTGTCTGTCTGTCTCTCAGACAGCGTCCACACTCTGACCTGTGCCGTCATGTTGCTGAACTCCGACCTTCATGGAAACGTGAGTCAGATTTTAATATTTAAATATAATATAATATTGTTTTCTCAGTCAAACGCCATCTTTTTGTCGTCTGAACTCAG